>NC_077227.1:318556718-318856718 GCF_027887165.1 Monodelphis domestica | reverse complement strand
GTCTCCATCCAAAAAGATCATAACAAGCATTGAGAAAAATCAAATAAGATGAAATGGGGCAGCTAGGTGGTTCAGTAGATAGCCAGGTCTGAAGATGAGAGGTTCTGAGGTCAAATTTAGCCTCAGACATTTCCTAGCTATGTGACCCTTGGCTAGTTAGTTAATCCTCATTGCCTAGCCCAGTGAGGGTGAACCTATGGTATCAGTGCCAAAGATGATACTCAGAGCACCCTCCTTGGGCACGTAGGTGCCCACACACCCCTCCACCCCCAAGAGTTCATTTCTAAGAAGGCAGAGGGACTCAGGCAGAGCTTCTCCCCATCCCCTCTCCACTGTACCTGTTGACATTTTTTCACATCCCCACCCCTCTGCCCAGCAGCCCAATGGGAGCATACAAGGTAAGGTGGACAGCTCACAGGCAGTAGAGCTGGAGGAAAGGAGAGTGCTCAGAACACCCCACCCCACCCCCAAATAGCTGAGGATATTCCTCACTTCACTCACCCCTCCACCCAGCTTCCTCCCTCCCCTGTGTCAGATAAGAGGGGGTGGGGCATACCTGACACTCAATGAGGGGAGGGGCAAGGGACATATCACATAGTCTTGGGGAAGGTGGGCCCACCACTACGGCTCTAAAAGGTTCGCCATCACTGGCCTAGCACTTACTGTGCTCCTGCCTTAGAACTAATTAGACAGAAGGTAAGAGTTTTAGAAAGAAAGATAGGTGAAGTATAAAGAGACTCAAAAATCAACTTTCCATCTAGAAAGGCCAGAAGGAGGAGGAGTCAATGTAAAAATGCTGTTTACCTTGAAAAAAATCTTGGTCTCTTCATAAATTGCAAGTTTAATATGTTAATCAATAATGAAATATGATAGCCAAAAAAGCTAATGCTATCCAAGGATATCTTAAATGAATTGTGTCCAGAGGGGCAGGAAGTACTCTCTATTCTTATTAAAACAGTTTAGTTTCATTTTTAGGCCTAGGTGCCATCTTTTAGCAAAGACTTTGATTAGTTGGAATTCATCTTGAAAAAGTTGAAAGGGGAGGGGCAGCTGAGTAGATTAGAATCAGGCCCAGAGACAGAAGGTCTTGGATTCAAATCTAACCTCAACCACTTCTTAGCTGTGTGACCTCAGTCAAGTCATTTAATCTTTGCCTCAGGTTCCTCAACTTTAAAATAGACATCATAATAGTACCTCTCTCCCAGGGCTAATCCCAGAGAATCAACTGAGATAATACTTTTAAAGTGCTTAGCATAATTCCTAGAACATAGCACGCAAAATACACACACACACACACACACACACACACACACATATATATATATATATATATATACTGTGATGATGTTGACAATAATTGATTATTCATCCCAGTGAGTTCTTCTTGTGTCATGTTATATTTTCTGTAATTCTTATCTATGCTTTCAGATGAATTTTAGTTTCATAATTTTATGTAAGCGGCCCTTATATCATGTCCTTCCCTTTTGATTCTTTTTTTAAAATTTAATTAACTTACTTAGTGAATTTAGAACATTATTCCTTGGTTACAATAATTATATTCCTTCCCTCCCTTCCCATAGCTGATGTAAAATTCCCCTAGGTATTACATGTGTCCTTGATCAGAACCCATTTCCATGTTGTTGATGTTTGCACTAGGATGTTCATCGTTCATTTAGTCTACATTCCCAATCATATCCCCTCGACCCATGTAATCAAACAGTTGTTTTTCTGTGTTTCTACTCCCACAGTTTTTTCTCTGAATGTGGATAGTGGTTTTTAGTAATTAGACCTTTGTCAGAGGTTTTTGTTATGAAGATTGTTTCCCAATTTGTTGCTTCCATTCCAATTTTGGTTGCATTAGTTTTGTTTGTACAAAACCTTTTAAATTTCATGTAATCGAAGTTATTTATTTTACATTTTGTGACTCTTTCTAAGTCTTGTTTGGTTTCAAAATCTTTTCTTTCCCAAAGATCTGACATGTATACTATTCTGTGTTCACATAGTTTACTTAAAGTTTCCTTCTTTATGTTCAAGTCATTCACCCATTCTGAGTTTATCTTGGTGTAGGGTGTGAGGTGTTGATCCAAACCTAATTTCTTCCACACTGTCTTCCAATTTTCCCAGCAGTTTTTACCAAATAGTGGATTTTTGTCCCAAAAGTTGGGATCTTTAGGCTTGTCAAAGACTGACTTGTTGAGGTCACTTACCCCAAGTCTATTCCACTGATCCTCCTTTCTGACTCTTAGCCAGTACCAAATTGTTTTGATGACCACTGCTTTATGGTATAGTTTGAGATCTGGGACTGCAAGGCCCCCCTTCCTTTGCATTTTTTTTTCATGATTTCCCTGGATATCCTTG
Source organism: Monodelphis domestica (assembly GCF_027887165.1). Classification (NCBI taxonomy): domain Eukaryota; kingdom Metazoa; phylum Chordata; class Mammalia; order Didelphimorphia; family Didelphidae; genus Monodelphis; species Monodelphis domestica. The sequence goes on along the minus strand of NC_077227.1, from coordinate 318,854,360 downwards.
ATCTTTTTTTCTTCCAAATGAATTTTGCTATGGTTTTTTCTAATTCAGTAAAAAAAGGTTTTCGGTAGTTCAATGGGTATGGCACTAAATTAGTAAATTAATTTGGGTAGGATTGTCATTTTTATTATGTTAGCTCATCTTATGAGCAAATGATGTTTTCCCAAATGTTTAGGTCTAGTTTTAATTGTGTTGGGAGTGTTTTGTAGTTGTGTTCATATAGTTCCTATGTTTGTCTCGGCAGATAGATTCCTAAGTATTTTATTTTGTCTAGGGTGATTTTAAATGGAATTTCTCTTTCTAATTCTTGATGCTGAGATGCGTTGGAAATATATAGAAATGCTGATGATTTGTTGTGTGGGTTTATTTTGTATCCTGAAACTTTGCTAAAGTTGTTGATTATTTTGACTAGCTTTTTAGTTGGTTCTCTGGGACTGTAAACCTCAAATTTCCTTAGACTTATAAATGTTGGAAATTTCACCATTGGGATATTTCATACTTGGAAAATTTCTTACTGATAGTCTATTGGAATGGGAACCCCATTGGCATGGGAGGTTCCTTCTCTTCCCTTCTTAAGATTACTTTAGGACAGAAACCCTTTGCTGAACAATGGAAAGGACTTTGACCTATGCTTGAGCATAGAACAGGAATTTCTTTGAGTCTTGATTGATTTTAGAATTGATACAATGGAGATACTTGGAATAAATCTCCACCCTATTCAGTCCTAATAGGATTGAGTAAGGGCTGCAGCCTAGATCAAAATTTAATTATTCCAATCTCTACCATACTCAAGTTAACAGGATTTAGAAAGGGCTGTAACAAAGGAGTAAAGATTTAATCATTTGAAAAATATGACCTTCAACAGACATGTGCAAAAGCCAGAAACCTCTGGGAGGTCCTGGGTTAAGCGAGAGCCTCCATTGACAGGGAAATTGATGAAGAGTGATTGGTAGATGTGAGGACTGAGGGGAGGCAACTTGGATGGTTTCCTTAAAGATAGGAGGGTCTGGAGACTCGAGGAGGAGGTTGAGTTTTTTGAGCGGTGTGGTTCCTGGGCTCTGAGGAAGCTTGGTCTGAAGGAAGCTGAAGGTGGGGGCCTCTGAGACTGTTTCTCCATTTTGGACATGTGAGTAATAGGGACTGATCTTTTTTCTTTGCCCCAGCTATCTAAGGGCTTGGGCCTTTTGGCCCAGCCTAAACAGAAGGGGCATTTAAGCCCTATTCCCTTCTCTCCCCTTTCTCTCTCTCTCTATATCTCTAATTCCTTTCTTACTCCTATTGTAATTAAACTCCAAAAAAGGCTGACGGCTGACTTGAGTTTTTCATTTAGGAATTACATAGCTGATTCCTTGGCGACCCTAAATTAATATATATCAGTCTTTTAAAGTGATTCCCTTGTTACAGGACTCTTTAAGCAGACCATCATATCATCCGCAAAGAGCGATAACCTGTTCTCCTCCTTGCCAATTTTAATACCTTCAATTTCTTTTTCTTCTCTAATTGCTACAGCTAGTGTTTCTAGTACAATGTTAAATAATAGCGGTGATAATGGGCATCCTTATTTCACTCTTGATCTTATTGGGAATACATCTAGTTTATCCCCATTGCAGATGATGATGGCTGATGGTTTTAGATAGATACTGTTTATTATTTTTAGGAAAGACCCTTCTATTCCTATACTTTCTAGTGTTTTCAATAGGAATTGGTGTTGTATTTTGTCAAAGGCTTTTTCTGCATCTATTGAGATAATCATGTGATTTTTGTTGGTTTGCTTGTTGATGTGGTCAATTATGTGGATGGTTTTCCTAATACTGAACTATTCTTGCATTCCTGGTATAAATCCTACCTGGTCATAGTGAATAACCCTTGTGATGACTTGCTGGAGTCTTTTTGCTACTGTCCTATTTAAGATTTTTGCATCTACGTTCATTAAGGAGATTGGTCTATAGTTTTCTTTCTCTGTTTTTGACCTGCCTGGCTTTGGAATCAGTCCATATTTGTGTCATAAAAGGAATTTGGTAGAACTCCTTCTTTGCCTATTCTTTCAAATAGTTTGTATAGTATTGGGATTAGCTGTTCTTTGAAAGTTTGATAGAATTCATTTGTGAATCCATCTAGTCTTGAGGATTTTTTCTTAGGGAGTTCTTTGATGGCTTGTTCAATTTCTTTTTCTGATATGGGGTTGTTTAGGTAGTCTATTTCTTCCTCTGTTAGTCTAGACAATTTATATTTTTGTAAATATTCATCCATGTCACCTAGATTTCCATATTTATTGTCATATAATTGGGCATAATAATTTTTGATGATTGCCTTAATTTCCTCTTCATTGGAAGTGAGGTCTCTCTTTTCATTTTGGATGCTGTCAATTTGGTTTTCTTCTTTCCTTTTTTAAAATTAGATTGACCAGTACTTTATCCATTTTATTTGTTTTTTTCAAAGTACCAGTTTCTAGTCTTATTTATTGAATCAATATTTCTTTGACTTTCAATTTTATTAATTTCTTATTTGATTTTTAGGATCTCTAATTGAGTCTTCATCTGAGGATTTTTAATTTGTTCACTTTCTGATTTTTTAATTTGCATGCCCATTTCATTGACCTCTGCCCTCCCTAAATTGTTATATATGAACTCAAGGATATAAATTTCCCCCTGATTACTGCTTTGGCTACATCCCATAGATTTTTTTTTTAAACCCTTACCTTCCCTCTTGGAATCAATAATGTATATTGGTTCCAAGGCAGAGGAGTGGTGAGAGCTAGGCAATGGGGGTCAAGTGATTTGCCCAGGGTCACACAGCTGGGAAGTGTCTTGAGGCCAGATTTGAACCTAGCACCTCCCATCTCTAGGCCTGGCTTTCAATCCACTTAGCCACCTAGCTGCCCCTGCATCCAATATATTTTGAAGGGATGTCTCATCATTGTCATTTTCTTCAATGAAATTATTAATTGTTTCTATGATTTGTTCTTTAGCTGGTTTTGGAGAATCGTATTGTTTAATTTCCAATTAATTTTTGATTTGCCTCTCCACGTACCCTTACTAATTATTATTTTCATTGCATTGTGGTCTGAGAAGGTTGCATTTATTATTTCTGCTCTTTTGCATTTGTTTGCAATGTTTTTATGCCCTAGTACATGGTCAATCTTTGTGAATGTACCATGTGCTGCTGAAAAGGTGTATTCCTTTTTGTCCCTATTTATTTTCCTCCACATGTCTACTAACTCTAATTTTTCTAAGATTTCATTCACTTATCTTACATCTTCTTATTTATTTTTTGGTTTGATTTATCTAGTTCTGATAGGGGAAGGTTCAGGTCTTCCACTAGTACAATTTTTCTATCTATTTCATCCTTGAGCTCCACTAGTTTCTCCTTTAGAAATTTGTATGCTATGCCATTTGGTGCATATATGTTGAGTACTGATATTTCCTCATTGTATATACTGCCTTTTATCAGAATGTAATTACCTTCTCTATCTCTTTTTGACTAGATCTATTTTTACTTTGGCTTTGACAGATATCATGATTGTAACTCCTGCCTTCTTTTTATCAGTTGATACCCAATAGATTTGGCTCCATCCTCTTACTTTTATCCTATGCATGTCTACCTTCCTCATGTGTGTTTCTTTCTTTCTTTCTTTTTTTTTTAAATTAAATTAAAAAATTTTTTTTGGTTACAATACTCACTTTATTTCTCTCCCTCCCCTCCACCCACCCTTCCTGCAGCTGATGAGCAATTTCATTGGGTATTACTTGTGTCCTTGATCAGAACCTATTTCCATGTTGTTTGCACTAGGATGTTCATTTAGAGTCTACATCCTCAACCATATCCCTTCAACCCATGTATTCAAGCAGTTGTTTTTCTTCAGTGTTTTTACTCCCACAGTGTTTCCTCTGAATGTGGATAGTGGTTTTTCTTGTAGATCCCTCCAAGTTGTTCAGGATCACTGCATTGCCACTAATGGAGAAGTCCATTACATTTGATTGTACCACAGTGTATCAGTCTCTGTGTACAATGTTTTCCTGGTTCTGCTCCTCTCACTCTGCATCATTTCCTGGAGGTTGTTCCAGTCCCCATGGAATTCCTCCACTTTATTATTCCTTTGAGTACAATAGTATTCCATCACCAACATATACCACAATTTGTTCAGCCATTCCCCAATTGAAGTGCATCCCCTCATTTTCCAATTTTTTACCTCCACAAAGAGAGCAGCTCTGAATATTCTTGTATATGTATTTTTCCTTATTATCTCTTTGGGGTACAAACCCAGCAGTGCTATGGCTGGATCAGAGGGCAGACAGTCTTTTAGTCCCCTTTGGGCATAGTTCCAGATTGCCCTCAAGAATGGTTGGATCAATTCACAACTCCACCAGCAATGCATTAATGTCCCAACTTTGCCACACCCCCTCCAGCATTCATTACTTTCCTTTGCTGTCATGTTAGCCAATCTGCTAGGTGTGAGGTGATACCTCAGAGTTGTTTTGATTTGCATTTCTCTGATTATTAGAGATTTAGAATACTTTTTCATGTGCTTATTAATAGTTTTGATTTCTTTAACTGAAAATTGCCTATTCATGTCCCTTGCCCATTTATCAATTGGAGAATGGCTTGATTTTTTGTACAATTGATTTAGCTCTTTATATATTTGAGTAATTAGACCTTTGTCAGAGGTTTTTGTAATGAAGATTGCTTCCCTTCTAATTTTGGATGCATTAGTTTTGTTTGTACAAAAAACCTTTTTAATTTGATGTAATCAAAATTATTGATTTTATATTTTTTGATTATTTCTAGCTCTTTCTTGGTTATAAAGTCTTTCCTTTCTCAAAGATCTGACAAGTATACTATTCTGTGTTCCTCTAATCTGCTTATAGTTTCCTTCTTCATATTCAGGTCATTCACCCATTTGGAGTTCATCTTGGTGTAGGGTGTGAGATGTTGATCCAGACCTAATCTCTCCCATACTGTTTTCCAATTTTCCCAGCAGTTTTTATCAAATAGTGGGTTTTGGTCCCCCAAACTGGGATCTTTAGGCTTATCATAGACTGTCTTGCTGAGATAATTTATCCCAAGTCTATTCCACTGATCCGCCTTTCTTTCTCTTAGCCAGTACCAAAATGTTTTGATGACCATTGCTTTATAGTACATGTGTGTTTCTTTGTTTTGGTTTCTAATTCAGTCTGCTATTCACTTGCCTTTTAGGGGTGAGTTTTTTCCATTCACATTCAGAGTAATGATTACCAGCTGTGTATTTCCCAGCATTTTCTTTTCTTCTTTCACTATTTCTTCTATACCAGTGTTGTTTTTAATCAGTCCCCCTAATTCCCACCTTTATTTTACTTCCCTTTCTACCCCCCTCCTTTCTTGTTCCCCTCTTATTTTCTTTACAGTCTTTTTAAACTACCCCACCACCACCATCTCCCTCTCTTGTATTTCTTCCCTCCGCACCAGTCCATTTGTTACCCTTCTACTTCCCTTCAGGGTGCAAATCAATTCTCTGCTCCAATATATTTGATTGTTCTTCCCTCTTTGAGTCAATTTCAATGCAGGTAAGAATGGAGTATTTCCTATCTCCAACCTCTTTTCCCTTCCAGTGTATGGATGTTCTCCCTCCCTCCCACCATGCACTCTTTGTGACATATACATTTACCCCCTTTTGTTTCTTTTCCCATTTCTCTTAGTACTAACCTCTTTTTTTAGCTCAGTTGTATATATATATATATATATGTGTGTGTGTATACATATAGTTATACATACATATATCTATATACATATTTATGTCTTGACATTTCATCCTATACAGTTTGTCACTGTTCCCTCTAAGTATAATTCTTCTAGCTACTCAGGTACTAATAACAATTTTTAAGAGTTACCAACATCCTCTTTTCTCATAGAGATACATATTTTAACTTATTGTTTCTCTTTTTAAAAAGTTGTTTTTTTGTTTTGTTTTTCCTCCTTTCTTAATTGCCTTTTGATGATTCTCTTGAGTTCTGTGTTTGAGCATCAAATTTTCTGTTCAGGTCTGGTCTTTTCTTTACAAATGCTTGGAATTCTTTTATTTTGTTAAATGGCCATACTTTCCCTTGTAAGAATATAGTCAGTTTTGCTGGGTAGTTGATTCTTGGTTGTAGACCTAGTTCCCTTGCTTTCCGTAATATCATATTCCATGCCTTTCGTCATTCAGTGTAGATATAGCCAGATCCTGTGTTATCCTCACTGTAGTTCCTTGGTATCTGAATGACTTCTTCTTAGTAGCTTATAATATTTTTTTCCTTTGTCTGATAGTTCTCAAATTTGGCTATAACATTCCTAGGTGTTTTCAGTTGAGGATTAAGTACAGGAGGTGATCTGTGGATTCTTTCAATCTCCACTTTTCCCTCTTGTTCTAGAATATCAGGACAGTTTTCTTGGATAATTCCTGTTGGATGATGTCTAGACTTTTTCTTTTGTCATGGTCTTCTGGTAGACCAATGATTCTTAAGTTGTTTCTCTTGGAATGATTTTCTAAATCTTTTGTTTTGTGAATGAGGTGCTTCATATTTTCCTCAGTTTTTTCATTCTTTTGATTTTGTTTTATAGTGTCCTGCTGCCTTGTGAAGTCTCTTGCTTCTAATTATTGTATTCTGGTTTTTAAAGACTGGATTTCACCCCTGGCTTTTCTGTCATCATCCCTCCTCTGATCTTTCATCTCCTTTGCTTCCTTTTGAAGCTGATTAATTTTGCCCATCAAGACACTATTTTCTTGTTTTATTTCACATGCCTCTGTTTCCAGATGACTTATCTTGCTTTTTAAGTTCTTTCCCCAGTTGTCTTCAGCCTCCCTTAATTGTGTTTTGAATTGTATTTCAAGTTCTTCCAAAGCCTGAGTCCAATTCGCTGGACTTTATGTGTTTTTGTTTGGTGTTTCTTCGTCCTTCTTTGTTACATTTGCTCTTTGTTCATTTCCTGTATAGAAGCTGTCAATTGTAATTTCTTTTTTCTTTTTCTGTTGTTTGCTCATATTTGCCCCCTTTTCCCCTGTTGTTGCTTTCACTCTTGCTCGTTTCATTATGTTTTGGATCTGTGGTTTTGGGCTTTTCTGCCAGCCTTCCCTCTTGGAGCTTAGTCAGCAAATCTCTCAGTGCAGTCTGTGGGGGAGGAGTGTTGGAGCTTGAGCTTCCCTGCCCTCTTAAGGCTTTGATGAGATTAAGTCCAGCTAGTTTGAACTAGTAGAGCTGGATGTGCCCTGAGGCCAAAACCTCAGGAAAGCGGGGGTTGGGAGGGGTTGGTGCAATATGGAGTGTCTCTGCTGCTGCAACTAGTCTGCCTGGTCTGAGATTCTTCTCCAACTGCTTCCCCACTGCCTGTGTTCAATGCTCTGAACCTGGCACAGCTTTGCCTGCAAGGTACTCCCTTCAGACCAGCACCCTTGCCCACCCAGTGGTTCCAGCTACTGCTGCTCTAGATGCTCTAGCTCAGTATTGTAGGTGGGGGAGGAGTCCTGGGACCTTCCTTCTTCCTTCCCCTTAAACCCTTGTTCTTGAATTCAGGCTTTTGGTGAGCATACCTTTTAAGTTGAGTCCAGCAGGATTGTTCCTTGGCTCTGTCCTGTTCGGTTTGATTTTCAGTTCCCTAGGAGCATTTAGTTTATAATCAGTGAGGAAGGGTTTTCAGAGGTCTGAACTTTTGCTGCCTCTAAGCCACCATCTTGACTCCACCCCTCCTTTTGATTCTTATCAATGCTTTTACATAAATACTGCATAGAAGATTTACTAGGTATTCTGAATACCTTCCTTTTGTTCTTTTAATATTTAATTAAGTAACAGTATAACATTCTGGCTTTTCATTTTATTCTGAGATTCCTTTTATTCTTGATATATTATTGGTTTGTTTCTATTATAATCTTATTATATTCTCAGTAATATCTTTTATGTCACTCTTTGCATACCGGTAATCATTGGTAATATGCTGCATCTTGCCCATTAAAGCTTAAAAAGAAAACTAATAAGGGGGCAGCCAGGTGGCTCAGTGGATTGAGAGTTAGGCCTAGAGATAGGAGGTCCTAGGTTCAAATCTAGCCTCAGACACATCCCAGCTGTGTTAACCTGGGCAAGTCACTTAACCCCCATTGCCTAGCCCTTACCATTCTATTGCCTCAGAACCAATACTGAGTATTGGTTCCAAGACAGAAGGTAAGGGTTAAAACACAAAACAAAACTAATGGAGGAGTTTGTTGAGTCCAATTTGTTTATTAAACTTAAATCATTGTTAATATACTACAGCTATATATTAATACTCTTTTTTACTTCTTAAAGGCATCAAGATTTAGCCCACCAAATAAATCTTGCAATGATTGGATTGGACCCCCAGATAGATATTCAAACCTTCGACCAATCAAATTTTACATCCCTGAAAATGAATCTCCATTGGAACAGCAACTTAGGAAATTAAGACAAGAAACACAAGAATGGAATCAACAATACTGGGCAAACCAGAATCAGACATTTAGTAAGGTAAGCCTAGGTTTTAACAAAATATACGTTAGATTGTTGGCCACTTGGTGCTAAATGTACCTTTGTTTCTCTGGTTACTTGGTAAATTGCATTTTTAAAATCTTATTTCATTATAGTTTAAAAAATGACATTACTGTATTATGGTTTTGAAATTGTATGCATGCATTGTACATAAGGGATATGAGTATATGTGTATGTTTATGTAATTTGGCCCCGTTCTTCTAAGATTTCAGGTTTCTTACCATCTTAATATTTTATACTCAATTGAAAAGAAATATAAATTTTCAGAAATTGGTATAAGATATTTAAGTTCATAAACATATATGTATATGAGTAAGCCGTCAAAAAGTGTGTGTATGTATATATATTCCTGTTCTACTCAGTTTATCAGCCAGCTCTGTATAATCAGAAATTCATTTTAGACTGTCCTCTGCTCTCTATCCCTATTTCATGCATATGAAACCGAACAGAATGTTGGTCACATAAAAATATGCAAGGGGATAGGCAAGAAATTCAAGAGCCAAAATTCTAAGATTTCTGCATTGTAAATTCTTTTCAAGAAGTCCCTCAGTGTGGTAACTTAGCTCTGAACTGGTATGCACTTCATCAGTTATTTATTAGATATTTACTCTGTGCAAAGACCCTATGCTAGACACTGTGAGTTCAATGGTGAAAATTCTATGCCCTTACTGTTAAAAATCTTTAAAATATAATAAAAGGATAAGACATGTATACCAATAATTGTACTATAAATTAGAATGTGATAAATGCATGGAACAAACCAGAGAGATTGGAGAGGATGGAATCTCTTCCAGTTGGGATGATGAAGAGGCACTAAATCTGCTTCTTGAAAAGAACAAGATTTCAATCGGAGGGAAATGGGGAGGAAAGGCTTTCCAGGCATAAAGGATAGTCTGCTCAAATGGTAGGAGGTAGGAGTAGGTAGAAAAATATTGGGGAATTACTAGTTGTCTATTCTGGGTATAGGTCCACCTAAAGTATGGTGTGGTGGTACAGGCACACCTGGCCCAGGCTCAGGGCAAATCTGTTAATAGAACAATGCATGAAAGGAAGTAAAGGGAAATGAGACTGGAAAGAAAAATTGGAGCCAGTGATAAAATGACTGTCTTTGTGCCAATGATTGTCTTTGAGTACAAAGTCATACAATTTCAAAAAATAACAATCATTATCTTTTAGGAAAAAGAAGAATTTATTCACTCAAGATTGAAAGCTAGAGGTCTGGGATTGAGAGATGAAACAGGTTAGTTCAACTGTCTTTTTTTTCTGTTATATTGAGGTCAGTTTAATAATGCTGGCATAGTGTTTAAAAATTTGAAAAGTCCTTTTTAGCACATGGAATCCTCACAACAATTCTTTCAGGCAAATATTATAGTTATTATTTAATTTTATTAAGGCCACAAGAAGTCAAGTGACTTGCCTGGGGGTCCTGAGCTAGTAAATATTTGAGGCAGAATTTCATCCCAGGACTTCCTGGTTCCAAATTCATTGATCTGTCCCTAGTCCACCTTTTAGATAAATAGTAGTATCTGTCAACTATTTGTGACTTTTTTTTTTTTAGAATGGTATGTTTAGGATTATGATCAGGGAAACTTAAAATTCCCATAGTTTAAGGGCAGCTGAGTGGTTCAGAGGACAGAGCACCAGGCCTGAATTCAGTAAGGATAATTTTCCTGAATTCATGTCTGGCCTCAGAAAGGGCATTTGGGTGGATCAATGGATAGAGCACCAGGCCTGGAAAATGGGAGGTCCTGGGTTCAAATGTGACCTCAGCTACTTCTTAGCTAAGTGACCCTGGGCAACTCATTTAACCCTAACTTGCCTAGCCCTTACTGCTCTTCTGTCTTAGAACCAGTACTTAGTAAGATAGATAGGAAAGGGTTTAAACATTTTTTTTCTGGCTTTCCCTTAAATGATTCAGAATGTAATCCATCCAAATTCTCAGTATTCAATTTTTGTCCATATCTTCCTGTAAACTAAATGTACTGGAATATTTTCTTAAGGTCTTTTAACATTACAGAGATATCAGAGCAACATTCAGGCTATCCATCTGTTGCTATTCCTTATTCTCAGTGCATGGCTTTTTCTGATCACATATTGTCTGCTGATGTCTTTTTATAATTAAAAAAAAATTTTTTTTCCATGGTTACCTGATTCTTGTTTCCCTCCCCATTTCCCTCTGCCTCCCAGAGTTGACAAGCAATTCCACTTGGTTATGAATGTTTATCACTCAAAACCTATTTCCATATTATTCATTTTTATAATATAGTAATCTTTTAAAACCAAAACCCCAAATCATATACCTGTATAAACAAATGATAAATCGTGTTTTCTTCTGGATTTCTACTCCTACAATTCTTTCTCTAGATGTGGATAGCATTTTTTCTCATAAGTTCCTCAGAATTGTCCTAGATCATTACATTGCTTTTAGGTCATTTTATGTACCGTTTGATCCTATTGGGAAAAGTTTCCCCAAAAGGATCATGAAAACATAGTCATCTTAAAGATTACAATAATTTGAGGATAAAAGGAAAAAAAGAACAAAACCAATAATTGCTAGACTCATTGACAAAAAACTAGTTAGGAGGCAGTCCCCTTTGGCATGAAAGTATATATACAAATAAATGTTCAATCAACCACACCCAAAGTTTATTCTTGATCTTCTCGTGCAGCTTCTGATTTGGAGGCATCTTCATGGTGTCTTCTCCAGGCAGTTCACTTTCTGGATTCAGAGAGGTTGCATGTTTCTTAACCTAAAATTACTCTCAAAAGGAATTTAAACTTGGCAATTTAAAATAATAATATTTTTACATTCCCCCATTAAGAGGGTCATTTAAAAACACAGGATCACTTAGGGATGCATGGCTGAGTTATGAGGTATATGAATTAATTGGCAAGAGAAATTAAAAAGACATCAGAAAAATCCAAATAAAAAAATTTCTGGGTGAAATATAGACTATCAAAGTCTTATGTATAAAAATTCTAAGTAAAGGAAAAGTGAATCTATAACAGGTCCTTGAATCAGGGCCCAATTAAAATGATCTAAGCAATGATGCATTTACCCAGTCAGTAGCCAGGACTACAGAAAGTTTGCCACAGTATGAAAGACAGAAAAGGGACTAGATTATAGAAGTCAAGTAGGAGCCAAGTTAGGGATACTCGTCTGTAAGTATTTTCACAATGAGTATGGATACAAGGAAGGCCTACATCTTAACAAATGTTAAGTGTCACCACCTTGAGTCTTCACACTAATATATCCTGTATGCTCTTTTGTGGCACTATTCAGGTTTAGCTTTGTGCTTCATTGGCCCTGTGCAACGGCTCTTTTGTATATCTTGTCCTGGAATCAGACAGAATCATTAAGCAAAGTCCCATGATTTTAATTTTTTAAACAATTAGTGGCATCTTTTTTATAGTCTTGAGCTTTTGGGGGCATGCATTGACATTTTAGCAAATGTATTTTAAACTTATATTACTACAAAATCAAAATGTTAAAGAAAATTCTTAATACTGGTGACATGTGCTTCAAATATAAAAAGGAGAGAAAAAATACTGAAATAGTATATTGCACATGCAAGAAAAATATAATAAAAGAGTTTTTAAAATTCAAAAATGTAGTTTATAATCATTGACACGCTGTGTCAGCTAAGAAAATATAGAGTACAAGGCTTTCTCACCAAAATGAGATCCATTTCCTCTTCATATCTGGCCATGATCCATTGTGAGCACAAGCAAATGAATTTCACAAGGTAACAGTTTTTTTTTTTAAATAAAGGACAGTAGTATAAATATGTAGGAATCAGTATCCCCCAAATTCTCAATAGTGCAGTTAATTACAATAACAAACACACTATCATTTTTTCACATAAGTTGTATGGCATTTTTAAAAGCCTATGAACTGATGGATATTTGTCACAAGTTTTACAAACGTAGCAACTCTTTCAATCTTGGTAAACATATTTTTAAACAAAGTAAAACTTATTTTGGGTCTAGAACATCACCAAGAAATCTAGATATCATTCTGGTGGAAGTAAAATGAGTTGAAGAGTTATAAATGAGAGATGCTCCCTTTTTTTGGGAGGGAAAGTGCTTCTAGGGATACAATGCCCTGGGATTAACTTCCCAGCTTCCATTCACATTTTTACTAATGCGGGAGTTGGGATTATAATTGTATTTCACTTCAGCTACTAAAATGGGCCTTACCTCATGTAAGGGGCATGCAAAATGACCAGAGATTATTAAGAAAAATTCTAAAAATTGTGTCTAAAGAACCCTTAAAATCAATTTGAGATATTTAGCTCATTAAATTTTCCAAAGGTGGTTGTAGAAATTTTCTGATTGAGTCCATCTATCCTCTATGTGACAATTTACAAAGTCAAAAATAGAAAAGCTGTTTTTAATATGGGCTTACTCAATAATGTTTGTTTAGTATAGTTATAGGGGAAATGCAACAGAATTTAACAGTATTTAAAACCCAGTACATTAAAATGATTCAGTGTAACAGAAAGTATTGAATGCAGTAACATATAAACTTAAAATCACAAAGTTAAACCTTAAGCAAAACAATTAGCAAAATGCAATAAAATACAGAGATTTTTATAAAACATTGGAGTCTGAAATGCCTTAAAAATATAACCTTCAGACTCTTTAAAGTTCCTTGGGTTTTTATCCATTTAGGTGCCTATTGTCAGAAGGCAAGAGATTGGTAAGGTCTAGGCAATGGGGATTAAATGACCTGCCCAGGGCCACACTGCCAGGAAGTGTCTGAGGCCAGATTTCAACCCAGGACTTCCCATCTCTAGGCCTGGTTCTCAATTCACTGAGCCACTGAGTTGCCTCCCCATAGTGAGGAATCTCAAATTTGGCTAAAGAGTTGCAGGGAGCTGAATTTTTTCCCTGAATCTCAGGTGAGATAAATGAAAGTATCAGTATAGTCAAAAGATATCCTCTTAAAGTAACCATGCTTTAAGTTCAAAAGTCTCTTCCTTCTCCTCTTTGTCCCCCTCTGCTATCCCCTGCCCCTTGCCACGTGGAGGCTAATCGTAGCCTAAGGAGAATCACCCCCATTTTTTATCAGCTGCTGGAAGTGAGTCCTCAGCCTTGGTCGATGAGCGATCTGCACCGCGGCTAGAGTTTGCTGGGCGGGCGGGTCGTGACCAGGTGAGCGAGATCTGGGTTAAACAGCTCCAGATTGCAGGCAACAGGAGCTGGGCCGAGAAGAGCTGGGACCAGGTGAGCAAGAGAGAGACCAGGAGCAGCAGCTGGAGCAGGAGCGATTTGAATCAAACAGGAGATCAAGAGGCTTTTCTGAAAATTCTTGGAGGAACTTGGCTTAAAAAAAACTAGGCACTAGCTATTAAAAGCTGAACTTAGTTACAGTAGAGAAAAGATCAGAAGATTGAAGGTATTTCATCACAACTGACGTGATTTGCGAAAACTGTGTAATGATTAAAATTTAGTTTCTCTGCTAAAAGTATTATATTTTTAGAAGTTTATTAAAGACTAAGGAATAAAGAAAATTCAAAATAAGAAAGCACTTGCAACCTACATCTTGCCGGCTAGGTAGAGAGTCACATGTCCCTAGAAGCAGAAGCCAAGAGAGAGCCAAGTAGGCAGTACAGTCAGTTTAAATACCCATTTTGTTCTCGGCCTAGGTGGTTATCTCCAGTGGGATTATAGGGAATTCTGGGAACTACCAACGACTTCTGGGAATTGAAGTCTGGGGTTCAAATCTCCATTTTTACATAGGTGAATAAACTGAGGCCCATGGAAGTTAAGCAGTTAGCTCAAGGTTTTAAAGTTGAGAACTCTGGAATTGTTAAAAAGTGTTAAACACTTTATTTTATTTTTAATGATTTTTTGATGCCTTAATAAACATTAGAGTAATTTCTCATTCATTCTCACTATCCCTCACCCATGGCCAATGAAATACAGATGAGCAAAACAAATCAATATATTAACCACATCTAACAACATGTCTCATTCTGTACTGGAAGTCCACCACTTCTGTTGAGAGGAGAAAGGTATGTTTGAGTCCTATAAATTCAAGGGCCCTTCATTGATCAAAGTTTTGATGTTTAGCTTGTTTTATTGGTGTTCTTTTTTTTTTTTAATATTACTGTCAATTCCTATGGATTATTCTCTCCAAATGCTTCTTTATAACAAGCATAAATTTTCACATTGGTCATGTCAAAAACAGGCGCCTCATTCTACATTTTTAGTCCAATAGCATCTCCATCAATCTTTTGAGGTCTCTATTGGCTGTGGTATTAATCAGAGTTCTGAAGTCAGTCAGTATTATTTTCTTTTATAGTATTATGGTTGCCAAATGAATTTTTTTTTCATTCTGCTTAACTTCATTCTACTTCAATCTATACATCTTCCCAAATCTCTCATCTATGTCATTTATTACAACACAAGTATATACCATAATTTGATCAGCTGACCCACAGTTTATAAAGATACCTACTTGGATTTCAGTTCTTTGCCACTACAAAAAAAAAATAATTGCTACAAATCTTTTTGTAAATATGAGTTATTTGTCTCTTAGTAGTGAGATTGCTGGGTCAAAGGTTTATATTTATATAAAGGGAATAATTTCAAATTGTTTTTCTAAATAGTTGAGTCAGTTCACAACTACACCTAGTATATTACTCTTCCTGTCATCCCATAGCTCCTCTAGCATTTTTCAGTTTGGCTTGATTACTTCTTTGCAAATCAGATGGTTATGAGATTGCATCTTGTTATTAGTGATTTCATACATTCTGTCATATGATTGACAGTAGTTTGTATTTTTTCTTTGGAAAACTGTGTGTTTCTATTCTTATCTATTTGGGAATAACTCATATCCTGATATGCACTTTTGTAACATTTCCTATATCTTAGATCTCAGACCTTTATCAGAGATATTTTCTGTAAAGATTTTTATACATATCAAATATTCTTATAATTATTAATTATGCTTATGCAAAGGCTTTAGAATTTTATTAAAATTATATTTTATATTTTTTATGATCACCTCTATCTCTTGTTGAGAATTCTTCTCCTAGCTATAGTTTTCAAAGGTAGCATTACTATATTCTGTCCTCTAATTTTATTATGATATGACTTTTGATATTTAACTTTCATATACATTTGTAGCTTTTCAAATCTGTTCTTGTTCCCTTCCACTTCTTTGTTCTCACTCTGAACTCTGATCCCTCTAACCCTCAGTTCTTTCCCAGGTTATCCCCTCTTCCCCATCTGTACCCTTTGGTTAAGAGTTCAATTCAACACTGCCCTCTTGAATCCCAGAATAGTATCTTGTATTTGCTCTCCTGCCTTATTCTAGCTTGCCTGTCTTTCCCTTTCCAGTCTTAGCCTTAGATTACTCTCACCACCTGCTGCTTTCACTCTTATTCATATACTGCTGAATAAAATAAGAGGAAAATCACAAAATTTGTGCTAATTAGGTCTATTACAAATTTATATTCTGGCATAATCTCAAGTAGGTTGTCACCGTGATCAGCAGTCCTTTTGTACCTTCCTCATCAATTTACTATCCCACTCATGGCAATAGCTTTTCTAAAAATTTTTATCTCTCTTTAAAGTTCCCATGGCTTCTTTCCCCCCACCCTCTCACCTAAGAATCTTGCATCATATTTTACTGAAAAAAATTGAAGCCATTCACTATGAGTTCCTTCTTCTCATCTCATATCACTCAGATGTCTTCTGTGTCTTCTGCCACCATCTCCTCCTTTACCCCTATTCCCCAGGAAGCAGTAGCTTATCTCTTTGCCATGGCTAACCCCTCTCCCTGAGTGGTTATTGTTTTCTTCTTCTTCTTCTCTAGCAGACTGCCTCTATCAATGAACTGAGATGGTTTCTCATTTTCCCCTTGTTTCAAGTCTTTGAATTTAGTCCAGGTACCTTTCCTGACAGAACAAGCTCTCATTGCTTTTAGTAATGCATTTCTAGCCTGACATAGATATATGTAATCTTCCTCTGAATTTAGGTCCTATTTAGGGTCTTCAGGTGGCCAATTTATTGCACCCTCTCCCTGGGCCTAATTGACAAGAGAAAGGACCGTGCTTCCTTCTCTTTCTGTTAGCAGAATGTGCTGCACATCTGTCCAGTTCGGATTGTAACTTCTGTAAATGTTTCAAACTTATTTGTGACTATAATAGGTTCATCCTCAAAGGAGGTCCTGCCCCCCCCCCCCCCCAATCTCTCAGTGTCTTGTGGAGAGAAAGTTTTATGATGCCTAATATTTACTAAATTCCCTCATTTATTATAAGTGGGAATATCTCTTAGAGGGAACAGGCCTGTATTTGAATTGACTGTGGTTATTGGAATCCGATTTGATATTTGGGTTGGAGTTGAGTGTGGAGGGGTAGGGAGAGGCTGATCAGGAATGGGGAGGCAGGGTGAAGGGGGAGGGGAGGTTGGGGCAGAGATGAGAGGAGGATACTGGGTGGGTTGGGAGGGGTTGGTCATGGTCAGGGTGAAGGAATACTGAGCAGAGGCATGGGCAGGGAGGAGAGGAGACCGAATAGGATGGGTGGGGTTGGTCAGGGAAAGGAGGACAGGGAGAAGGAGAGTGGGAAGAATAACAATAGGGAGAAGAAAGAGGGGCTGGGCCAGTAAAGGAAGGAGAGGGGAAAGGGAAGGTGGGGGGAGTTGAGCAAGGGGGAGGAAAGGGTGGGTTTGGGCAGTGAAAAGCTAGGCGAGACAAGAGAGGAGGTGGGAAGGGCAAGAGCAAAGGTAGGCAAGGTGAGTCAGACACTGGGTAGGCTTAGATGGTAAGGGGGGGACATGAAAGGGGGAGGGGTGGAAGAAGTCAGAGCCTGGCCTGGATGAAGAGGAGGAGCCTTCTAGCAGGCAGGCTGAGAAGAAGGCAGGGTGTCTTTCTTACTAGATTTAACTAAGGGTTTAGGAGGAGGAGTTGAAGGAACAAGCCAGAATCACCTGATCGAGAGAATAAACAGCCTTATGGCTGGGGAACAATTAAGGCAGTGTGTCAGTTTTCAGAGTCAGTCAGGCTATTTTGGGGGTTAGTGGGTTTGGTTGACTTGTCAAGGTGATATGCCCATAGCCTCTAATAAGCATAGTCCTTTAACCCTTTATTATTGATGGCCAGTTTTAATTCTTTTAAAAATTAAAAATCAAAAGAACCATACCCTGGCCAGTTAAAGGATTTTAGTGCCCATGTTTTTCAAAGTTTTTTCATCTCCTTTTTTGACATTCAACCCTTCTTAGGGAGCCTTTGTTCATCCCAACTACTAATACCTTATGCAATGGAGAACCCTCAGGCACTTTACTGGTTTTATTCTGTTTATTTCCCATAGTGTCTAGTCTTTTGACCCTGAATTCAGAAGAAAAAAAATTTCTAGCCTATCTTAGTATGTTTAGGAAAATTCTTAGGCCTCTTTTAATCTGAGTGCGGCTTCTGCTCTAGATGCTACTAGTTCAGTAGCTGTGGTACAAGCCAATACTGCCAGGGCACAGTAAGGAACTGTTCTAACTATTGCTGAATGGCAATTCAAGCAATGAAAGGATCCCAAAATATTTTTTAAAAATTGAGATACAATGTACTTTAATTTTATTGTAGAAAGCTACTAAAGTAGAGTAGGGCTAAATAAGAAATCAATGTAAGGCAATAGTAATTGATGCAAGGCAATAGTACCAATAATAAATATATAATAATAATTTTTATCATTAGTAGTAGTATTTTTAAATTATGATGATGATGATGTTTGAAATAATGAATCATTGAATTAGTATAATTAATATTGCATTGAATTAGTTTGGCTTAATTTGTTTTTTTTATTTTTATTCATTTGACTTTTTAAATTTTAATATTATTAATTTTTAATTATTAATAATTCTTTTGTTTAAATTTCATTCAGTGTGATTCAGTTCTGTTTGAAGTATTCAATTATATTTAATTTTATTATTAAAAATTAAAAAAAATTAAATTACTTGCAGTTTTACTTCTTGCTTACAAGTGGCAAGACACCTGTGTGTACTGGCCATTTTGAGCCTTTAGTCAGGTGGCACGAGAGATCCCCCATGTGAACTGGCACTTTAGTCCCCACCCTGACAGCCAGGAACATGGAAGCCACCCCCCTCTCCCCTGGGCTAGAGTCGTTGCAGGCTTGGAAGCCAGGTTGGGGTGGATAGTATGGGTGGGGGTCAGAGGCCCCTGCTCTAGGTGTGCTTGCCACAGAGGTCCAGGCCTGGGGTCAGGACCACAGTCCAGACTGCACAGGAAACCTGCCAACACCAGGGGACCAGAAATGGCAAAGTGGAATAGCTGTAATCTGGCTATACTCAGCAGAGAGCCAGGGTTTGGGAAAAAGGTTTGGGTGATGGTGGAGGCTGGCTAGGGAAAGGGAAAGCCTGCAGTTCGCAGCAGCAAGGCAATGGCTGGTTGTCCCCACTCATCCCAGAGCTGGGTTGTGAGAAGGTGCAACAAGCCAGCTCAGACGGGTGC
Source organism: Monodelphis domestica (assembly GCF_027887165.1). NCBI lineage: Eukaryota > Metazoa > Chordata > Mammalia > Didelphimorphia > Didelphidae > Monodelphis > Monodelphis domestica. The sequence goes on along the minus strand of NC_077227.1, from coordinate 318,835,385 downwards.
TGGCCACACCTAGATGCTGGGAACAGGGAGGTCTAGTCAGATCTTCTCTCCAACATCCCACTCTCACCTAAGCTAAGACTAGATCCACCTGAGGGTAATCTTACCAAAATCCAGGCAGTGGGGAGAGCAAGAGAGGGAACAGTAGGGGCAACTGAAGAAGCAGCGGCAACAGCATCAGAACAATGGTAGTGGCTGTGAGGCTTATCTGCCCTTTTGTCTATTTAAAACTGCTCTACAAACTTAGAGAATACTTCTAGTCGCCAAAAACTGTAAAAACTATATTAAATTAACACTCTGGTTCTTAATTACCATAGATTCTTAATATTTACTTGAAATAGAGAGCATAGAGATAGAGGAAGATTTAAGCTTTTTCTAATCTTGCCACATAGCTATCTCAGCCATGGTCCCGCACTGCTGTATTCAAGGGAATACAGAGACACCACTTCCTGGAACCCCCTCTTTTATTTCTTCTCCTTTACCTCTGGATGCTAACCTGATTCTTTCTGGGTCATTGCACTTCTCCTGTGACCTATGTTTGGAGCCCTCTCACACAACGTCCAGTCATGTGATATAAAGCTAGCACTCTGAGGATGCAGGTAGAACAACCCCAGTTAGTGATTTCTGGGGGCTCCCTCCTTTACACACTGTCAAACTGAGCTTCCTAAAGTTCAGGCTTACTATATTCCCCTTCCCCAGGGCCTCTTCCCCCAATTAATAAATTCTATGACTCTTTGTTGTCTCCAGGATCAAATATAAAATCCTATTTAGTATGGGGCAGCTAGGTGGCTCAGTGGATACAGAACCAGGTTTGGAGATGGGAGATCCTGTGTTCAAATGTGACTTTAGACTCTTTCTAGCTATGCGACCTTGGGCAAGTCACCTGTAAAAATTAAATTAGTCTCTAGTAATAAAAGTATTATATTTTATGGGGCTTATTAAGGATTATTAGAAATCAAGGAATAAAGGAAATACAAAAATAAGAAAACCACATGACTAGGGTTGATTAGCCCATTTAAAACCTCCCACACGTAGCTTACCCACCACATCACTGCAGTGGAAGAGCGCAAAGTAGGTGTTGCTGCCAGTTAAATACTCCTTGTGATCTCGCCCAGGTGGAGACTCAGGTGAGATTATAGGGAATTCTGGGAAGTTCCAAGGACTTCTGGGGATTGAAGACTAGGGTTCAAATCTCCATTTTACACACCTAACCCTCTTTGCCTAGCCCTTGCCCTTCTCTCTTATTAGAGTTGTTCCTAGGACAAAAAGCAAGGGTTAAAAAAAATCCCAAACCCTTTATGTTCAAAGCCTTATAATCTACCCCTCTCCTGCATTTCCAGGCTTTCTATACCTTATGTCTTCTTCTGCACACACCTCCCCCCATCACCCCTAATGTGTTCTGTGATCCAGTGACAGTGGCTTGATCTTCTTGTGATTTCTGCCATATACCAAGCCTTTTCTCTGACTGGATTTTTCTTCCTCCTCATCCCTACCTTTTAGCATCCCTGGCTTCCTTTAGGTCCCAGCTAAAATTCCACTTCCTGCAAGAAGTTTTTACTGATTCCTTTTAATACTATTACCTTTCTACCTATCTCCAATTTATCCTATGTATAACTTGTTTGTACAAGTAGTTGTTGTCTCTCTTCTTAAACTATGAGTTTGTTGATAATAGTAATGATGTTTGCCTTTATATCCACAGGGCTTAGCATAGTGACTGCCACATAGTATGTCCTTATTAAGTGCTTATTGACTTGACTTTTTTTACCTTACCTCATACTTTCTAACTCTTAGAACTGATATAGAAACCCAGTTCTATTTCTGATCATCCTCTCCAGTACTGGATGTTCCCTAGGCTACAGGTCCAGGAAGAAACCTGCTCCTCATGGCTACATCTGGTCTGTCTTTTTGTTACCATCACTCAGCAATTTTTTCTTTATGTTCACTTTTAGCCATCTATATCAATTGGTCCAGATCATTTGAGTCTCTGCAGTTGTTATAGAGTTACTCTCTTCTCCTAGATTAGATTTCCATCTTTTAATATCTTTAAAGTGATCTATATCTTTCTGAGGACATCTCTTCAACCTTAAGTTCCTGAATTGAGAGTTGGTGTAGGGATCTCTACTTCAGTTTGGCCTACTGCTTAATGTCACCCTAGGATACCTGGATTCCTATTCCAACCTTCACCTCTAGTAGCCAGGCTCCCTTCGTAAAAATTAAGTTTATATCTCTAAAAATGATATTTTTTATTATTAGAAATGGGCACCAGACTGCTAAGGGTAAAATTTAGGTTTGAGACTGAATATAAATTTAGTGGTTGCAAGGGATTAAATTCTAAATCCCAGTGAAATACTCAAGTTAGAATGAAATTTTATGGTGGTTTATTTACAATAGAAGGAAGAGATTAAGAATGAGGGAGAAATAGGAAAAAGGGTAAAGATCTACTCTGGCCTGACCTGAGCTAGGGAGAATTCAGTGGCCTCTCAGCCAAGGGGCCTTCCCAGAAGATTAAATCTAACTCGGCTTCCAGCTAGAAGGCCTCCTCCAAGATGAGGGGCCTCCTTGGAGGCTGGAACCTTTAGAAGGGTCAAGGGAAAGGGAAGTCAGCCTTAACACTCACCACATGACCGCCTAAGGGAAGCAGTCCCACCTAGACCCACGCTTCAGAGCTCCTCCAAGTCAAATTCCACCGCCCCAGTCCGTAAAAACTGCAAAAAGCCCCCCCTTACAGGAAGTGACGTGAAATATAAAGACAGTTCTTTACATCACTTCTTGTGTCTCACATGTATCAATGGTGGCTTAAATTTTAGTATTTATCTGCACAGGAACAGCCGACTTAAGTAAACCTACATCGGAAGAAGATGTGGCCCAAAGAGACTCTGGCATATCTTCAGGTATTATAAAGGTGGAATGTTCTTTTTTCCTCCTGACTCTGAGAATTACAGGGAGTAAATTTAAAGATTCCTCCAGTACTTCCAATGATAAGGAACCATCTGGGGAGCAAGTAATTGTGGCTCTGAGTTTGCATAGAAGGTCCCTCCCCAGCAAATTTAAAGGGGAGTCAGGAAGGAATAAGGAAGGAATGTTGTGCCTCTAGGGGTCCTACAGACACCATTCTAGGGGGAAGTCTTCTAACTCTTTGAGGTATTCCTAATACTCCCATTACATTCTCTGAGCCAACAGAATAACATTGTAAATCAGGTGTTCTCTTTAATATAGACCAGAAAGCTCCAGTGTCTAATAGACAATCATAATGGGTGTTACCCACCTTTAAAGTAACATGGGGTTCATTAGTATGGGGGGATAGTGGATAGGGACAACGGGTAGTAGGACATCAGGGTCTGGAAAATCAAAGGTTGTATCCTCTGATTCCTGTGCCCCAGCCCCCCCACCCCAAACACCTTCATTGTGTTTGGGAAGTTCCTTGGGCACCCCCCTGAAAGGTGCCCCCCTGAAGGGCACCCCCCTGAGGGGCATTAGCACCTCGAGTATTTTTTGGACGAGCACCATTTTTTATATATTGTTGTGGAGTTATTTGATTTATCATTTTCCCAATATCTATTCCTATAGTCATCATTCCTAAAGTTGTGGTTTGCATTGTCATATTTATATTTATTTCTATAATTATCACTTCTGTAGTTGTTTTTAAACTGCGTATTCCTTCCTATAATATTGAGAAAAGCTCTACACTCTACCGTATTGTGGCCCTTCTTCCCACAGAAGTGGCAGGTAATGGATTGATAATTAGATTTCTGGAGAGGGGCAACTGTCATTGTTTCATTATCATGCCCACTTTCTAATTTAGCTATCTTATCTTTTAAACATCTCATTTCTTTCTTCATTTCCTCCATGGCATCATTATTTTCTTCCTCCTTTTCTTTGTTTCCCTTTAAAACATATATAGCTGTTTTTCGAAATTCTTCAAGGTCCATCTCTGACCATCTTAGACAATGTGTTCTAAAATAATTCTTAATCACTTTGCAAGAGTTATTGACAAAGATCCTTCTATATGTCTTAACCTATTCTCTTTAGTTAGGTTCCAATCCAGGTATCTGTCCCCAAACTCGATTATTCTATCCATGAATCTGGAGGGTGTTTCTTCCTCCTTTTGCTTAATTTTTTCAAGTTCCATCCACTTATCTGTACTGTCTGCACATTCCCTCATTGCTGTAAGGATGGCCTCTCTACAAGTTGTAGATAATCCTCAGGGTTGTTATAGTCCCATTCGGGATCCTGAGATGGTCAATGTGCTGCATTATGCCCCTGGGTTTTGTTGACATGAGCAATTATTTTATTTTTCTCACCTTCAGTTAAAAAAGCCTGTAGCAAGTTCTCAACATCCTTGTAAGATGGATTATACTGAAAAAATATGTCTCCCATCTTTTTTGTTCCTAGAAAGGGATCTTGTTCATATGTGGGGATATTTCATGTAAATTCATTTATTTCTTGGGGAGTAAACAGTATCCTGTGTCTTAAAGTCACCACATCCCCATTCCATCCTATTTCAGGTACTTCTCTTAGAGGAAACAGACCTCTAGTTGAATTTTGTACCTGTGGGTCAGTTTAACTAGGACTAGTTTCTCTAGGAGGATGAGATCTCCTTTGGGCTTAAATTTGGTTTTTCTGTAGGAGAGGGAACACGAGAAACTGGGATTGCAGGGGAAGGGTTTTGGGGATTAAATTCATTCAAAATTTGCACTACATGAGAGAAGCAGTCTGTTAACTGAGCTATAGGGAAGGTGTTTTCCATCTCTATTTCATGGAAGGAAATTTCCTCATTCAGAAGTTCTGAAACAGGTCTGTTTCTAGTAGGGTAGATGTTTGCCAGTTGATCCTATAAGAAGAAATATTTTAAGTTTTCAAACTGGGCTTGCATGTTCTCTTGCATCTTTTTTATGTCCTCAGTTGTTTGAGTATTTTTCTGAATTTCAGCTTCAATTAATTTTTTTATGTTAGCATCTCTAAACACAATGCTGAGGAGTACAAAAATGACATTATCTATTAATATAAAAAATTGGAGGTATGCTGTATTCCTCAATGTCCCTAATTGTTCAACTGCCATATAAATGTTGAAGAATGTAGTATTCATTTATATATATGTGTGTGTGTGTGTGTGTGTGTATATGCATTTTTATTATTTTTCTAACGGTCTTCACAAAACACATGGGGAGCAGGACAAAGCCAAAACTTTCTGCATATTTTTTCCACTTCTAATCTAGGCAGTTGTTCCCTAAGGGAAAGGATATTTAGAAACAGCTATCCCAGCCAGGACCTTAAGGCCCCGTTGTTAAGATTTAAAACAGCTGTGTTCTATCTAATTTAAGGAGAGAGGCCTGAGAGCAGGAAAATGAGCTTTGTACTCTGGTGGTCTAGCTGTTTTTTTTTGTTGTGAGAGATCGAAGCAAGGGCTCCATTTTCCAGAGTTTCCTTGCTGCTAATCAACAAGGGTCAGCTAACTATATTTAGCTATCTATCTAGCTATCAGAGTCACACAGCTGGGAAGTATCTGAGGTCAGATTTGAACCTCGGACCTTCTGTCTCTAGGCCTGGCTCTCAATCCACTGAGCCACCCAGCTGCCCCTTAAGATTAAAAGGAAAAAAAAAATGATGATTCCAATTTAACTTAAGGAGAAAAGAGAAGAGAGAAGTATTTTATACTCACCTGTTCTAGAAGCTGTGTCTTTAGCTGTTAAAAATAACTGACTGAGTGAGGAGAAAGTAGAGTAAAAGGCAAGAAAATTCAGGAAATTTATTGAGGGGACTTGTTAAACTTTCGTGGTCAGCCAAATTGTGATATTGAAATCACTTTAATAGACTGATATATATTAATTTAAGGTCACCAAGGAATTCACCTATGTAATTCCTAAATGAAACACTCAAGTCAGCTGCCAAATTTTTATGGTGTTTTAATTACAACAGGAAGAAGAACGTATTAGAGGGAGGGAGGGAGGGAGGGAGGGAGGGGGAGAGAGAGAGAGAGAGAGAGAGAGAGAGAGAGAGAGAGAGAGAGAGAGAGAGAGAGAGAGAGAGAGAGAGAGAGAGAGAGAGAGAGAGAGAGAGAGGAGAGAGAGAGAGAGAAATCCTTATCATTCACGTGACCAATCTGAAGGAAAGCAGTCGTCCGCGGGGCTCCTCCAACTCCAAGCACCAGCCTCGAAATGACTCTAGCCTTCCTTACAGGAAGTCCTGAGAACTCCAGAGGCTGTTCTCTACCTCACTTCCTGCGTCTCACATGTGCCAATGGTGGTTCTAGCTTGACCTAGGACCGCCCAGAGGTCTGTCCTTTTTTTGCATATGTGTGTTGAAGGCCATATTCTCAAATAATTAAATCTTAAGTTTTGCTGCAGCCCTTCCTAATCTTGTTACACTGAGTAGGGTGGAGAATGTAGTTTCCAAGACCTGATTCTGTTATTCCAAGTATCTCTATTGTTATTGATCAGGAAATAGCTAAATCCGATCTTCTAAAGAATGGTCTGAATAGGGTGGAGTAGTTTTGAAATTCACAATGGCAAGGGTCAAGCAATTTTAATCCAGGCCTGTGTCTTTTCGCTAAGAATAGTTTTTACATTTTAAAATCCCATTTTAAAATGTAAAAATCATTCTTAAAACACCTGTTTTTGCAGACTGCAGAATTTGGCTTGGGCCATAAACTATCAACTCTGGCTCTAGAGTTATAATGTAAGTATCCTTAAACTACTCTTTCATCATCCATGTATCTTAATGCTATTTTGACAGAAGGGCCTACCATGAATAAGGGAGAAAAAATACTTTCCAGGCCCCTTAAGTTCTAGAGGTGTATAATAAAGCTGCCAATAAGGATGGGCAAATGGGAATTCATTTTGATACTGTAATAATTAAAGATGGGTTTGACAAATATAACAATTTTTAAAAAATTATTGTGGTCACTATAAAATTATTTCTTAAGTCACAGGTTGTTAGAAGCTTTATTAGCTTTATTACAGCAGGGTAGAGATAGTAAAGAGGGAAATATAGGAAAATGATAGGGGAATTATCTAGCCTACCACTCTTAAGTCTGTTCCGAAGAAATCTAGCTCACTCTCTGACGAAGTTCCAATCTCTGGCCAGAGGAGCGGGAAAGTCTCAGCCTCCAAAGCAGAAGTCCTCCAATGCAAAAAAAATCCTCTAACACAGAGATCCTTCCTCAGCAAGAGACACCAGCACAGGAGAAGCAGAAGTCCTCGCTCAGCAAAAACCACCAGCATAGCAGAAGTAGTAACCCAGAATGCTCTTGGCTGGTTTTTATAAGCAGTTTTCTCCCTGTAACTTCCTGTCTCTCTGGTCCCTCCTTCTGGTCTATCACATCTCAGGAACCAATCAGAGGCTCTCAATTTGCCTAACACTGCCCAGGGGGCAATGTCTGTGGGATCCACCTCCAGTTCTCTGAGGGTATGAACTCTTATCAAAAGGATTCACAAGTTCCTAACTGATTAAGTTAAAAGGGTGGAGCACTCCAAGTACTCTTGATTAAGTTAAGATAAAAAAAATTCCCTTTTACAACCCCCCTCTGTGATTCTATTGGGAGATGAGCATGTTGAAATCTCCCAGATTTATATGCCTAGTCTCCCCAATGAACCATTTAAAATATCCAGGTTTTACCTCTAAAGATCTTCTAGCTAAATAGGTGCATACAATCTCACTTTTTAAAGGGAAATTACAATAGTTGGAGATAAGAAGGAAATAAAAGAGGAAGAGAGCAAAACCAGTGATTGGTAGGCACATTGACAAAAGCCAATTAGGGGGCAATCCCCTTTGGCACAAGAGTTTACATTCAAAATAGATGTGTTCAACCCCCTTCAGTTCAATTCAGCATATCCCAAAGTTCATTCATTGCCATGAGCTCAGGGCCTGCCTTTCTCACAGCTTCAGGGGTTCCCAGCCAGGTGTGATGGTGCAGGCATAATTGAGTGATGGAAGACGGCTATGTGTGTGTCAGCCTGGGGCTGAGCTTTGTATGGAACTGTTTCTACCAGGCCCAGGGTTAACCTTTATTTTTATAACCTAGTGGATACATATTTAACATACATGCTCAAATACAGATAATTACATAAGTGATGCATAAACTTTGAACACATTGTCTGATTAGCATTCTGTGAAGACAGTCGACAAACATTGTGGCCAAGTTGACAGATCAAAGGAGTAATAGAAACACAACTCAGTTTTAATTTTAAACTAATCATTTTTTTCAGAGTTTCATTGGGGAGTTTCCAAGATGGATTTTGGTTGGTAAATTGAGTCACTGAAGCATGATGTACTAAGGCATAGTGTACAAGCCTATGATGATTTATATATTGGCTTAGGAGAATTTGTTTCTGTGCATGGGAGTAGGGGATTTCTGGGCACAGCTTTTGTGAGGAGTTATATGCCGAAGCAAAAGTTAACCCATGGGGGCAGCTGGGTGGCTCAGTGGATTGAGAGCCAGGCCTAGAGATGGGAGGTCCTAGATTCAAATCTGGCCTCAGACACTTCCTAGCTGTGTGACCCTGGGCAAGTCGCTTAACCCCCATTGCCTAGCCCTTACCACTTTTCTGCCTTGGAACCAATACATAGTATTGATCAAGATGGAAGGTAAGAGTTTAAAAAATAAAAGTTAACCCATGATAGTCTTTTGGGTTTGGTTTTGTAAGTATGATCTTTTGGTGTTATTCTGGGGGTATAATGTACAAGTATTTGCTCTTATATTATTTTTTTCTGAAGCTAGGGAGAGAACAATAATCATAGCAATTCAATAATAAGGGGTGTTGGTGAAAGAAGTCATATGGAGTGGGGAATAAGTGGATGTCTCCATCCTGCCAAGGAGCCACTTTGTGACCTCCTGGCCTCCACATGTGACCCTGTCAAGAAATCATGGTTTGATGGCTCCCAGCAATTCATCTGATACAGTGTATGGTTTCCTCAGGCTTCTTTATGAGTGCCTTTTTAAAAAAAGAGTTCACTTTCTTGATTCAGGGAGTTAGTGAGCTTCTTTTCCTGAAATTTCTCTCAGAAAAAAAATTTAATCTTGGATTTTATGAAAATTATACAATATGATACATTAATCTTTTCCCTGAGAAATGACCTGACGCCACCAGTTATTTCTAATAAGATAATAACGCTTTTGGTACGTACATAATCTTGTATACATACCCAAGAATGAATTTCTGACTAGGATGACTGAAAGGAAAGAGCCCCATCTAGTGAATGTACTTTCTTATAATGGTATTGCATTTCTTATTTCATGTTCTTAAAATAAAGTTTATGTGCTGGAAATACAGATCAGAAATTACACCTTTTCCTTATAATTCTATAGATGATTTGAAGTAAAACTGTACTGTACACCCCAATTACAGTAGCGGTCTTTTTCTTTCTAAATCTGTACCATTGTTTTATGTTTAAATTAATTTGCAGGTAAAAAAGTAGCACTGAATGCAGAAGAAATGGCTGATTTTTATAAGGAATTCTTAAATAAAAATTTTCAGAAGCATATGTACTATAACAGGTAGGTGCATCCTTTTTATTTCAATACAACTGAAAAATACTAAATCCAAATGTTTTATAATCTCATATTAGTTTACAGTAATAGTCTATCTAGACTTAATAATTTTCTCTTTATTCAAAAGACATACCATTTCTACTGCCAATCTACTTCTTAGAATTTTTAAATGAAATGATCAGTTTAAACTTTGGCCTTCTTCATGGTCTAACAAAAAAATTAAAAGCCTGGGAAATATTAGATAACACCTTAGGGGTATTCTAGCCCAAACTTAAAAAAAAAAGTTGTAAACCCTTACCTTCTGCCTTCTGTCTTAATGTCATTTCTTTTTTTCTTCTTTTTTTTTAAAACTCTTACCTTCCGTCTTGGAATCAATACTATTTATTGCTTCCAAGGCAGAAGAGTGGTAAGGGCTAGGCAATGGGGGTCAAGTGACTTGCCCAGGGTCACACAGCTGGGAAGTGTCTGAGGTCAGATTTGAATCCAGGACCTCCTGTCTCTAGGCCTGGGTCTTAATCCACTGAGCTACCCAGCTGCCCTCCTTAGTGTCATTTCTAAAGAAGAAAAGTAGCAAGGGCTAGGCAATTGGTCAGGGTCACACAGCTAAGAAGTGTTTGAGGACAGATTTGAACCCAGATCCTCTTGACTCTAGGCCTAGAGCTCTACCACTGTGCTACCAACTGCTTCTCAAACCTTTTGTTTTATAAATAAGGAAACTGGCTATGCGGGTGAAGTGATCTGGCCAAAATAGCAAAGCCAGGATTTGGCCTGGTGCTTCTGATTTCAAATGCAAATAACATTTTCTTTCTACTATGTCAGATTCCTAAAATTAATTTCTAGATGCTGATTTATAGTACTCTTAACAGGGTTTTAAGTCAAACAAGTATTCATTGTACTTAATTTCTTAGCTTCTGATTTAAACACATTGCAATGTTTTCAATAGATAGGTCATTTGTGTGTGTGACCTAAAAATCTGTCTGGGCAAAGTTTCTGTCGAAAATAAGCAGGGCCTACCCTATGCAAAATTGTGAAGTTGGTGAAACCCACAGTCTTCTCTTTCAACCCATTTAGTAATGTTTACTAGTACTAGGCCTCTAAAAGGGTCATAATACTTACCTGTGTTCTCCTTATTCTCTAGCAAAATAAGGAAAATGGTCTTGTGTCTGCAGAAGTTGAGAGATGTCTGTTACTTCACATAGTACTTGTTATAGTGAAGCTTTGCTGTTGCCCTTCACAATTCATTGTGAAGTTGGTGGAATTCTTTTTGTGAATTCAAGTCAAACTTCATTAATCACAGTCATTTAAGTGAACTACATGTAATTATGCCTAATGACCTTATAATGCAGTGCAGTTATGCTTATGAATTACACTAAATAACTTTCCATCTTTTTTATTACCATACCAATCCTTATCCATGTGTTCTTAGGCTTAATAGTTTGTTAATAACATAGTACTATTGTCTACTTATAACCTACGTACTTGCAGTGAGATGGAAAATTGGGTAATGGAGTCTTAAGCCATAACTGAACAATTTCTTTTTTTTTTTTTAAACCCTTACCTTCCGTCTTGGAGTCGCTACTGTGTATTGGCTCCAAGGCAGAAGAGTGGTAAGGGCTAGGCAATGGGGGTCAAGTGACTTGCCCAGAGCCACACAGCTGGGAAGTGTCTGAGACCAGATTTGAACGTAGGACCTCCCATCTCTAGGCCTGACTCTCAATCCACTGAGCTACCCAGCTGCCCTCTGAACAATTTCATTACATTTAACATATTTTTAAAATGAAAAGTGATATAGAAGTCATTATATTTTAGTATATATGATAGATTTATTCTAACTAAATCTAGACAAAATTCTTTCTTCTCATACTAATTTTCATTAGGGTGGTGCTTTCCCTTTGGATGGTCATCCATAAATATATATATAGATCCTAGAACATTAGAATTGGTAAGGACCTTAGGACCTAAAGCAGCACTGGTGAAGATGTGGCATGAGTACAGAACAGGCACTCAGGAGCTGCTCTGTTCCCCCTCTTCCCAGCACCAGAGAACATTTTTTACATACCCCATCCCTCTGTCCAGCCACTCAAAGCAAGCACTTTCTCCCTCATCTCTCTCTGGTAATCTGTGGGCTCACAGACAGTTTGAATTTGCCCTCTGGGCACTTGAACTCAAAGGTTCTCCAGTGAGGACCTAGAGTATCAAAAGCAATGGGGCCTTAAAGGAAGCTATTTGCCCAAGATCACATAGCAAGTGAATGGCAGAGGCCAGGTTTCCAGCTTATTGACTTTTCCATTACATGTTTCAAAAGTTTATGTACATCAGGTGTTTAGAATCCAGAATACATTTTCTCATAGAAATGATGTTACAAGTTCCTAGGCCCTCCTTTGAAGTGACAGAAATTTAAATATTGACCTCATGTGTGACAGATGGTTGTATAGTTTTCAGAGTAATTATTGAAAGGCTTTAGGTAATGTGCTTTTTTCACGTCATCTGCTTGCCATCTCTTTGCTTCCTTTTTGAGCTCTCATTTGTTATTTCTTCCTTCTGTCCCAAGTGCTGATAAAATACTCTGAGCTTGTTCCAGAACAGAAGTCCTGTGTTCACTCATCAGTTCATTTGGCTGAAAGTAATGGCACGACCTGCATACTTATTAGCATTTTGGCTCCAAAAGACTTAGCTTTTAGAATCTAGGGCCGCCCTTGCCTTGAGTAATAGATTCTGTATGAGCATCGCCAGTTGAATTGGGAACTAACCATACTAATGATAAATACAAGTTTCAGCATATTCTCGAGGCTTATTTAAAGTCAAGGAAGACTATGATTGTGCCTATCCATAGTATTTGTATTTAGGCAATTCAAAGATTACCTTTTGAGGAACTAAAAAAAATGAAAGAAAAGCTCATTGAGAACCAGTAAGTGTGGACAGAGTAGCTCTATAATCTTTCTCAGGTCAACATCAGTGATAAATGAATCTAACTACTTTTTTTGCCATTGTCGGGGAGAAGGAAGTAGAGCCCACCTTTTCTCCTTTGAGCATGAAATGTGCTCAAATATATATAAATAGGATGCCAGGATCTGGCATTGTCAATGTATATACAGTGTCAGGCCCCCTGCTCCCTTCCAACGGAGCTTATTGCCTTATAAGCACTTCATTGCTTATTCAGTGTATCCTTTGCCATTTTCCCAGAAAAAGCTTTCTAAAGTGTATAGAAAATCCATCAAATTTTTGTGTTTTCTCCAGAAGCCACAAATGTTCCTTTTTCCCTGGAAACCAAAGTCAGGAATGGAGCTTACATCACCACAATGAGCAAGGATGGTTGGACTAGTGGCTTAGCGCTGCTTCATTTTGAAACTAACAAAGCTCTCAAGGAGAATAATGGACCTAGTCTAATAAAATGAAATTTAATAAAGGATAATGTAAAATCCTGCATTTAGGTTTAAAAAAATCCACCTCTTAAGTATAGGTTGGGGAATACAGAGCTAGATAATAGTTCATAGGACAAAGGAATGGGCACTGCAGGCGCACAGTGATCAGTGGGGTGACTTTTCCAAGTCAAAAAAGGCTAAAAGGCAGAGAGCTCTCTGCTTAATTGTAAGCAATGCTGCCTCTGCAGGTAGTTCTCTTATTGAGTCAAAGAAGGCTATGATTGTACATGAATTGCATCAGTAGTATTTGTATTTGGGCAATTCAGAGATTGCCTTTTGAGGAACTAAAATAAAATGAAAGAAAAGTTCATAAAATTGAGAGAACTAGTAAATGAGGTCAGAGGAGCTCTGTAATCTTTCTCAAGTCATGCTCTGTGATAAATTAATCTAAGGACTTTTCTAGCCATTATTAGGGAGGAGGTGGACATGTTCCTGGATATGTTCAAGTAGAGGCGGGATATTGTATTAGGCTTTCTAGTACAGTTACTTCCAGCTGTGAGATTCTGTGATTCAGATTTTTTGAAATATTATTTTTTAATATTAGGTGAAAAAAAAGGGTCTCTTTAATGATACATCTCTGCTTCCCTCCTACTGTCTAGTTGTCAAAACTATTCAGTGTTTTGGGTAGTTTAAGGAAAGGGAAAAATTATTAACAAAGGAAGAGAGTAAGCTGAACTCTTTTTAGTTTTGGTGCTGAATCTTCTTTCTAATATTTATGTATTAATCACAAGTACTGTTGCATATAGTACATAATATTGTTTGTTCTTTTTCTTGTCATGAAATCTAGAGACTGGTACAAACGAAATTTTACTATCACTTTGTTCATGGGAAAAGTGGCCCTAGAAAGAATTTGGAAGAAGCTTGGATTCAAACAGGTAAAGAACAAATAGAAGCACATCTACATCTGCCTGAACCAGCTCATGGGCAGACCATCAGGTTCAGGCACTGCTCCTGCTGTGACATCCTGTTTATCTAGAACAACATCATATCAGTATGAATGTGACTGACAAACTCCAACTTATATGGATGAAAAAAAAAATTTTTTTTTAAAGAGTAAAATTGAGGGCCACACTTTTTTACTCCCTCCCACAACAACCTGAGCAAGGAATGTAATCTATGTGAATTGGAACAGATGGCTGAAGAGTTATTTCAGGGCAAGTTGTGACCCAGAGAGAACTGATAGCTATCAGCTTGTTGCTACACATTTTTTTTCTTCCTGATGGAGATAGATAGATATGGGCCTTTTAATTCCTGAGTTGACAATTTTTGGTCAGCATGTTTTGAGATGATTCCCATCTGCCTAAAACCTACTCTTTTTGTCAGGTAATCACCTGAGGTCTGAAATAATTAAATTATCATAACATTAACCATCCCCAGTGTATATGTCCACGAACTGATCAGCTATCATGTTGGTTGCCAAAGTTTTAGAGAAATACTTGGCACTTGTTTGGAAATAAGTATCCTTTGAAACAATGGTTCATAGTGTGACTATAGTTTAACTAATTGTTTGTTGTTTTGTTTTTTTTTAACAAATGTATAAGAATACATACTTCCAAATGAAACTGTTGTTATTGTTCAGAATATTTCTGGAAATCCTCTCTAGATATTACCTTCTAGTCTTTAGAACATTTTCATTCCTGGCATTTTTTCATCCTTGAAAGGTGATTGGAATTTTTGAAACATTAAGAGCTGTGTCTAACAAATGAAGTGAGGGAGACTGCTGATTGAGACATTTTGGGGTTCCAAATGGTTCTAAAATCATGAGTGGTTTTCCTCTGTGGTTGGTTCAATTAGCCCGAAGTGTCCCCCAAATGGCTTCCAGAATGGTCTTTAAGGCCCCCTTCAACTCTGAGCTCCTATGTTTTGAACAGGGGAAAAATAGTAGCCATGAGTGTGCTTCTATTCAAGAAGGGCTACTTTAAAAAGGGACAACATACCCAGATATATAATTCTGGTCTATTAGTTAAAATAGTCATCTTATTTCAGAATTACACTTTGGGCTAAAACTCTTAGTGAAGGCTACAGTATTCTCATCATATACTACCACTCAAAATTGTAAGCCCATTGTAGACAACAAAACTTTTTCCTACTCTTCTGTATCTTTTCACTATCTCATTACCCTTGTTGCTGAGGAGGACCTCAGCCAATAGGGAGCTAGCAGTGAAATTGAACTTCCCAACTTTTTTAGTGACTGACAATCTCAGCTTTCCTTTGGTCTCCTTCCTTGATGGCCCAAAAAAGGGAAAGTGGTTTTTAAGGAAGGAAAGATATTTTTGAGGTAAACATTAAATGTGGGAGGTGGACATATATTCCTTGTTTTAGAGATACATAGATTTGTTGTCAGTGTAGAATTAGTAGTTTTTAAATTTCGCTTTAAGGGAGGCAGCAGGTGTGAAGAAATAGAATTTATATGAAGCACAGTGAAAAAGGAGTATTTTTAGCTGTGGAAGTATGATAAGATGATTCAAATCTTGAGACCTTTGAGGACTTTCCATCTTAAGATCAGGAAATTATTTTGGAGAGGATTTTTTATCTTGTTTTACTTTTTTTATTAGAAGTTAAGTATTTTATCTTTAGGCAGAATAAATAAAAATGGTTATTTTATTTTTAAAATGTAATTAAGAAATCACATTTTTCTTCAAAAGCTTCAGTTCAAGCCATATTCATTAGAGTGTCAGAGCTGGAAGGGATCTGAGAGATCTAGTCCAGCTTCCTAGTTCATAAACAAGAAAACTGAGGTCCAACAAAGAGGATTTGCTCAGGGTCATGAAACATATTGGTGGTAGAACCAGGGCAAGAACCTAAGTGTTCATATTCATGAACCAGAGTATTTTCTTCCATATCTTGCTTCTTAATTGACTATACATTAAATCTTTTGATGATGTGTTATTTTGTCAGGTGGGCACTCCTAGCCATTAAGACCACAGTCCTTCTATACCTTAGTCTAGTATTTGGGAGTTAGTGTGGCTGAAAAAATCATTAATTAATGGCCATTTAATTCAATTGCTGTTTAATGTGCCTCTCCAAACGAAACAGCAGACAAACAGATCTGTTACCTGTTCTTGAAACCTTTCCAGCTTATTAAGCCAGTTAGGGCTTATGTTCTACTAGCGTAGACTTTGAAAAGCCAGGGTCACCTGCGTGCCTCAACAAGGCACTTTAATCCATTTAGTTTGCTTATTAATAGCCTGTGATCTGCATGCTGCTGTGACAGCAACATGCATATTGACCTAGTAAAACAAGCTATTTTAGCCTATTGGCTTAAATCATCCCCTGGGTGAGGGGACAGACCAGTACTGACTAATACTTTGCAAGCAATGCTACTGAATAACGCTTGTTGGGTTTCTAGCATAAACCCTTGGAAGGTAAGAATAAAGAGTTCTAGTACTCTAGAACTGAGTCATTGAAAGTTTTCACATAAATATTGTGTTCTTCTCAAGAAAAAAAAAGAGAACATATGTTGAAAAATTCAAGATATCTGACTTGAACTCAGAAAAGAATGCATTTCCAATTTCATAATTGATTGAAGCTTATAATAATGGCAGGGTCCTTGGAAGCTTGGAGTTAAAGGATGCAGCTTTAAAAAATAACGTACTCCTTAACTATCCCAGCTAGGGGTTCTGAAGCTTTTTAAGCAGAGAGTTCCTTGCAGATCTGTTCCTTCAGCTTTAAATTTTGGTCTAATCTCTGTTGAGGTTGTAAGCTTTTATCATATCTGTTGAGGACATCTGGTATTAAGGAAAGGTTGTAAGGTATAGTGGGGAAAATACCCAAACTGAGAGGGAAATTCTCATGCTGGCTCTGACCCTTCATCCCTAGGGGTCTGACCTTGGGAAGATCATTTCTTTCTAGATTTCAGTTTTCTCTTCTGTAAAGAATCTATATTCCAGCATACTTTCCCTAATATCTTTTTCATTTTATATATTAGCAGGATGCTTTTAGCAACTCAATACATAAATGTGATTACTGAAATCAGAATCGATCAGGTCATCTTTTCAAAAATAATGGCCATGTCTTAATGCCAAATGTTAACTTGATTCTTCAGTGTTAATTCTGTTTATTACTAGAGATATAAATGTGCTGATGGAATTGATAGGAAATGAGGAGGTACTCTGGCTTTGGTCTTTTCCTGGATTATAAATATTTGAGCTAAGTAATCATTTTAATGTTACCTGCTATCACAGATACCAATAATTTCAAGGTCATTTTGAATTGACCCTAATGTCTGTGCTCACAAAAAAATTATGTGCAAAATATTGTTTCTTTTTAAAAGAAAATCTGCCTCTTAATTTTCTGTATAGCCATCTTCAGATGGCTTTAGGATTTTGATTGTATTAGCACTTGAATTTTTAAGTATTTATGAGAGATTACATTTTTCATAGTTATATTTTCTCCATTTTGGTTTTACCCACACATTTCCATTGGGTGGAATTCCAAATATTCTTTAATGATTCTGTTATCTAGGCTTTTAAAATTTTAAATAAAAAATTCTGTATTTTCTGTTTCTGTCTTTCTTTATCTTTGGTTGATTTTAGAGGTGTTCTTTTGTAACCATAAGCAATTACAGGCATCAAACTGCAGTGAAGATGCCAGTTTTCCCTGCCTACCTTAGAGTGAAAATCGAAAGGGTTAAGATACACAATCATGAAATGAAAGAGTTGGAGAGAACCAGCATAGACTGGTGCCTGAACTGGGAATCAGAGCTGGAAAGGACCATGGACCCCCCCCCAGAGCTATAGAATGTCTACTGAAAGAGCCCATTGACTGTATACCAGACCCCTTATGTCACATGTCCTCATGACATAAGCTAATATAGTCTGTCTTCACCTCCCTTCATTTGACAAATGTGGGAAGCAAGCCCAGAGAGAGGAAAAGGCACTAGGCCAAGGCAACCTATTGTGTTAATGGCAAAGCCAGTGCTAGAATACATGTCTCTTGTGATCCAAGCAAGTGTTTCACTAAGTCATACTTCTTTTCAAGTGTTCTGTAACCCCTGAAGGGCCTTATGAATTGCAAAGCCCTGTATTGTCAATAGCTACTAGTACAGTGCCTGTTATTATAGTAGCAAAAACTAAAAGTGTGACTCACTATTTCTGGGCAATCCATGCCATCGCCAAAAGCAAAAATCTGATAATTGCCTAATTTAAACCCTTTTTAAAAAAATCCAAATAAGCATTGTATTAGAAAAGTCCACCTGTAGGAGATAAGGCAGTGGCATGTTGTTATGACTGTTCCCTGTAAAGCTCTGAAGGCTAGTTTCGCAGGCCTCAGCCACAGGCAGTAATTGAAGGACTGCAGTATTTAAAAATACTGAAACAACAAAGGCTCATTTAAAGATGACTTCACTTGTGCATTTTCTCACTCTCAGATGACAGGAACCCTTCTAAGTGTATCTTCATATGAAATATGTTTTTGGTGAATCTCATGGACCCAGTCCAGTAGAAGGCAAACCATAGATTCAGTATGAATATGGATGATGGTGAAATCTTACCTTTATATAATGTTTATAAGGTTTCCATGACAAATTACCCATATGTATTAGGATCACAAAATTAAGAACTGGAAGGAATTTTGAGGTGAATGGTCCTCCATCCCACATATACTAGAGGTCCAGAGAGATGAAAGAACTTGCCCAAGGTTTCGTAGGTAATAAAGCCAGGATTTGAACCCAAGATTTCTGTTTACAAATCCAGTACCTTTTCCACTGTACCTCATTGTCTCCCCCAGGTCTGTTGGTGTTCCATTTGACTACATTTCCATGTGAGGTATTTTGGAAGATATGTGCTTCAGTTGACTTGAATTCCTATCCCAATTTAGTTGGGAATCCTTAATTTGTACCAGGCAAGGAATATACATTTGAAAAGGAAAACATTTAATCAGGAATAAAATAAATGCAAGGTAAAAGGTAAAATTACGCCTTAATACCCATCTCCAATGAGTGCAAATTCATGCCCAATTTCCCCCAGAATGGGAATCAGCATCCCCATCCATATCTATGCTTCCCAAATGAGGATATGAGTTCTCCCTGTCTCTCTTTCTGGAATCAGAGTGGAAGAAGTATAGGCTTCCTTGCTTGAAGACTGCCTCAATATCAGGCACCTCTGGCTCAACTCTCCTCCTATGGTAGCTATTTCTTCTTGCTTTGTGGGTCTCAGAAACATATCAGGCCTCTCAGATATTGCCATTACAGTGTGTCCTCCATGTGGTTCTCTCTTCTCAGAAGTCACATAAATAACGAACCATTCCTTGTGATGCAATTGTCGGGCTCGGCAGGCAAATGAACATCTCTATAATGGAGTCCTAGAGATTTCTTCCAGTGAGAAATCTTTCTCTGGGCCCAAGTATCATGAGAAAAATCAGATATACAAACAATAACTTTTCATCTATTCAATAAGTTTTTAAATGCTTATTATATGAAGAGTATTATGCCAAATTCTGGAGGTTCTATATATGACACTACCCTTTCCAGCTGGGGTTAACTTCTAGAAGAATATTATTTCAGGGGCAGCTGGGTGGCTTAATGGATTGATATCCAGGCCCAGAGATGGGAGGTCCTGGGTTCAAATATGACCTCACTTCCTAGCTGTGTGACCCTGGGCAAGCCATTTAACTTCCATTGCTAGCCATTACTATTTTGCCTTAGAACTAATAAACAACACAGATTCTAAGATGAAATGGTAAGGGTTATAAAAAAGGATATATTTAATCTCTTGGCAACAGTCAAGTAGTTTCTCACAAATGTTCTACTTTAATATTGTGGCAAGTTTTAGCAACTTTACTTCTAGGACTTTGGAACTTGATAACATCCTGTTTTCTTTATATATTTCAGAAAGACTCAGAATTTGACTAAAGATTTTTGGAGCCTGAGTGAGCTTTCCATGACATTACTGCCTCAATTGATAAATTGGTCAAGGATCATGGGATTTTTTTTTTAAACCCTTACCTTCTGTCTTGGAACCAATACTGTGTATTGGTTCTAAGACAAAAGAGCAGTAAGAGCTAAGCAATGGGGGTGGGGGGTGGGGGTAAGTGACTTGCTCAGGTTCACACAGCTAGGAAGTATCTGAGGTCAGATTTGAACCCAGGACTTCTCATCTCCAGGCCTGGCTTTCTGACCACTGAGCCATCTAGTTGCCTTCCCCCTGGATCAGAAGATTTTAAAATTAAAGCTGAGAGAAGCCTCAGGAATCATCTCATCCAAACTTCTCATTTAAAGATGATGAAAAGAATTCCTGATGATTGTCAGTGTGCTTTTAGCTCCTTCCTTGGCCTGGGTGGACCCTCAGACAAAATACCATTCCACCAAGTTCCTGTTTGTGTATATCTTGTACCTCCCTACAGACTTGGCTTGGATTCCTCACTTAAGTTTCTGTTTTCCAGATTCTATTTCTGCCCTTTCCCTTCCTAAGAAACTTGGTTCCTTATCAAGCCTGATTTCCCCTTAGGCTTAGTGATTTCCCTAATTCTAGGATCCCAAGATTTAGTGCTGGAAAGGGAGAGAAGGAAATAAGCATTGTACTTGTATATATTGCATTTGTTTCTCACCACAATCCTGCAAGGCAAGTGCTATTATTATCCCCATTTTACAGTTGAAGAAAGGGAAGCAAACAGGGTTTTAGTGACTTGCCCAAGGCCATACTAGGTCAACTAGGAAGTGTCTGAGATTGGAATCAAATTCTGGTCTTCCTGACTCTATCCACTGCACCACCAGCTGCCTTAAAGGTCACCTATTCTAACTCACTCATTTTACAGACCTAGAGGTATTGAGGGATTTGCCTGTACTTATACTTTTTACATCACACAGTTATTTCCATCTCTGTAGGGTTGGGTTTTTGATGTTCTGTGTAACTGTGTGTGTGTAGAGAATATATAAATATAGACTTCCTGCTTTAAAAAGAATGAATAATTTAACCAGAATGGAGTGTTGCAAATTGGTATTCACTTTGAGAATTTTTTTCTCCCTAATTCTGAATTTGATCAAAAGATTCCAAAGCAGGGCAGCTAGGTGACTCTGGATTAAGAGTCAGGCCCAAAGGCAGGAGGTTCTGGGTTCTGGCCTCAGACACCTCTTAGCTGTATGACCATGAGCAAGTCCACTTAACCCCCATTGCCCAGCTGTTACTGCTCTTCTGCCTTGGAACCAATAAACAATATTGATTCTAATAACAGCAGGGTTTAAAAAAAAAAGATTCTAAAGGTAGAGAATGGTCTGATAGACTCGTAACAGTATTGAGATCCAATACAGTAATAAGAGCCCCTATATTCAACATTTTTAATACTTAAAAAAAGATCTGTGACCCTACCATTGTAAATTGCAACTACTCCAAATCTAAAGTTTTATTATGGCCCTACCAAATCACCCTTTGCTGACCATTCCTCTGATGATGAGCTGATGCCCATTTAGCTAGGTTTTTGTGGTTGATGTTTCATTCTCCATTTTCAAAGAAGACTCTTCCAGAGTCATCAAAGTTTAGGGGCAGGGCAAACATCAGGAAGACTGGCAATGCCCCAAGTGGATAACCTTGGTGTCTTCCAGGTCTGACCAAGCTCTAAGAGCTTCCCAGTACTTGCTTCCACTGCCTTCATGAATTTGTTCTCATCTACCCATTTTGCTAACACAAGTCTTCGCATGCTTGGGTAGACATCCTCCTAACTTACCAACATGTTTAAGGCCATCTGGTTGTCCTCCATATGGTATTGGCCCATCTGCCCAGGGTTTTACTCATGTGTGGTGGTTTGTACACATTACAGCTTCTTGGAGCCACAGGTGAGAATTGAGTAAGCAATAGACACCAAAGGTGGATGAGCAGCCCTGAAAAAGAGTGCAGCAAGCCTTCACACCAGAGATGCTAGTCCTCCCTGCATTAAGATGACACTATTCCTCAATCAATAAATGCATAGTCTGTGGCTGGGCCCATAACTCCAAACCCTTATAGGCAGGTACCCAAAGAAGACATCAGCAAAGGGATTATGCTACTTTGCTTTAAATTTATTATTTCATTTGTTTTGCAGGATAATACATGTGTAACCCAGATCAAATAAGCTGCCAGTGCCAGGAGGGGGAAGGGGAAGAAAGGGAGGGAGGGAGGGAGACAAGTTTGATCATATCACTTAGGAAAACTTGTGTGGAAATTTGTTATTAAATTTAACTGATTTTTAAAAAAAGAAATGCAGATAAAAACAACTCAGGTTTTATCTCACACCTACTAAATTGGATAAAATGCAAATGTTGAGAAGGATTTGGAAAAATTGGGACACTAATACACTGTTGGTTGAACTGAACTGATTGAACTATTTTGGAGAGTCATCTGGAATATGCCCAAAGAGTTATAAAACTGTGTATACCCAGCAATAACACTATTAGGTTTATTTCCCAAAGTGATCAAGGAAAAAGGAAAAGAACCTCTATGTTCTATAATAGTTATTATAGCAGCTCTCTGTGTTGGCAAAGAACTGGAAATTGAAGGGATGGCTATCATTTGGGAAATGGCTAAACAAATTATAGCATATAGTTGTACCATAAGGAATGATGAGCAGGTTAATTTTAGGAAGAAAAAAAAACATTGAAAGACAACATAAAATTATGAAGAATAAAATAAGTAGAACCAAGAGAACATTGTATCCAGCAACAAAAATATTGTTTGAAGAATGATTTGTGTATATCCACCTCCAGGGAAAGAATGATACATAGAAACAAGCAAGACACACACACACACACACACACACACACACACACACATATGTTTTTTGTTAAATGATGCCTTTTCTCATCAGAGATGGAGAGGGAAATACCCAGGAATTTTAATGAAACAAATTAAAAAAAATAAATGAATTACTTTGGGTGCTACCATTATGTTGTCATTAATGTTTTGCCTGCTACATTTATGGGAAACATTTAGACAACAGTTGCTTTAGAGGCACTCATTAATTTTTTAGATACCAGATGCCAGAAAGGCTACCCAGTATACATGCAAAAAGTTTGTAGCTTTAAAAGAAACCTTGTACACAGACCATGATCATGTGTTTATACTTTAGCCTTGTGGCAAAGAATTGGAAATTGAAGGTATGTTCATCAATTGGGGAATGACTGAATAAAATGTGGTATATGATGGGATGGAATACTGTTGGATTATAAGGAATGATGAACAAGATGATTTCAGAAAGAGCTGAAAAGAGCTTCATGGACTGATGCAGAGTGAAATAAGCAGAACCAGGAAAACACTGTACACAGTAACAGCAGTATTGTGGAATGGTCATCTCTGGTAGACTTAGCTATTCTCAGTAATACAATGATCCAGGACAATTCTGAAGAACCTATGACAAAAAATGCTATCTGCCTGCAGTAAAACAAAAAAAAATCTGTTGGGAGTTGTAATGCAGATGAAAGTGTAAAAACAGAGATTTTTTAAAAATGGAGCAGATACTGCTGCAAAGCTAGCAGCCATAGAAGGGCCTGAATTAATTTTAACATTAACAACCACTGATGATTTAAACTTATCTGTTTCCTATAATGAAAAGGAAGTGGAGAAATGGAAACAAAAATTCAAAGCAAAACAGATTAATGGAATATGGGTGTCATCTGAAGAAAACCCCTGCTCCCTAGAAGTTTCTATCACCAAATTTGCCAATCTGTTCATTAAAATGGTCACTTTGGTACTCAGGGCATCGTGGACTCTGATAAGAGAGTATGGATAGCCCCTGGTATAACTACTATAGCCTCTAAAGTGTGTTCAGCCTGCTCTACCTGCCAGGCATATAACCAACATGCCTTTCATAGCAAAGCCTTTGGTGGGCATCCTCTGGCTTACACACCTTTTGAGCACCTACAGATAGATCTTAAAATAATGTCAAAGGCTGGACAATATAAATTTTGTCTAGTCATAGTAGACCAACTGACCAGATGGCCAGGAAATGGGATAAAAACAAGGAGCACAGACTTAACCTGAATAGTGCCAAAAAGAGCACACAGGAAATACTAATGTGGACTCGAGGTTGTGACGCTTGACATATGTTAAGTCATAGGACTTCCTTGTATCTACACCCTTTGTGAAGTACTCATACAAGTACCAAAATTTGACTATCATGCTGGCTCCCTATATCCCTGAGAATGAAAAAAGTCAGACCAGGGAATGACACTTCCCTATCAAAATGGAATTCTAGTTCCTTTTCTTATAATGTGACAACTTTCTGTAGTCCTGGCTACTGACTGGGTAAATGCATCATTGCTTAGATCATTTTAATTGGGCCCTGATTCAAGGACCTGTTATACATTTATTTTTCCTTTATTTAGAATTTTTACACATAAGACTTTTTTTAAAATTTAATTTAATTTTTTTCCATTTGAATAAGTTTATTTAGTCAATTTAGAATATTATTCCTTGGTTACAATAATCACATTATTTCCCTCCCTCCCCTCCCCTTCCTGCCACCTACACACAATTTCATTGGGTATTACATGTGTCCTTGATCAGAACCTATTTCCATGTTGGTGTTTGCACTAGGATGTTCATTTAGAGTCCACATCCCCAACCATGTCCCTTTTTCTTCAGTGTTTTTATTCCCGAAGTTTCCTCTGAATGTGGATAGTGGTTTTTCTTGTAGGTTCCTCCAAATTGTTCAGGGACATTGCATTGCCATTAATGGAGAAGTCCATTACATTCTATTGGACCACAGTGTGTTTGTCTCTGTGTACAATGTTTTCCTGGTTCTGCTCCTCTCACTCTGCATCAATTCCTGGAGGTTGTTCCAGTCCCCATTGAATTCCTCCACTTTATTATTCCTTTTAGCACAATAGTATTCCATCACCAACATATACCACAATTTGTTCAGCCATTCCCCAATCGAAGGGCATCCCCTCATTTTCCAATTTTTTGCCATGACAAAGAGCGAAGCTATGAATATTCTTGTACAAGTCTTTTCCCTTATCTCTTTGGGGTACAAATCAATCCAGCAGTGCTATGGCTAGATCAAAGCGTACACATAAGACTTTGATAGTCTATATTTCACCCAGAAATTATCTTTTTTATTTGGATTTTTCTGATGTTTTTTAATTTCTCTTGCCAATTGATTCATATACCTCATAACTCAGCCATGCATCCCTAAATGATCCCTGTGTTTTTCAATCACCCTCTGGGGGGGGGGGATGTAAAAATATTATTATTTTAACTTGCAAAGTTTAAATTCCTTGAGAGAGTAATTTTAGGTTAAAAAACTTGCTACCTCTCCAAATCAAAAAAGTGAACTGTTTGGAGAAGACACCATGAAGATGCCTCCACAGACCACATGAGAAGATCCAGAGTGAACTTTGGGATGTGGTGATTTGAACTGTGGGGGGTTTAAATGCATTTGCAAAGGGGACTGCTCCCTAACTGGCTTTTTTGTCAATGCATCTAGCAATTATTGGTTTTGTTCTCTTTTCCTCTTATCCTCAAATTGTTGTAATTTCAAAGTTGGTATGTTTACAAGCCCCAGCAGAGAGACTAGTCTTCCTCGGGTCTCAGGGGGGTATGTAAAAAATGGATATTTGAACCCTAGACTTCAGTCCCCAGAAGTCTTTGGTATTTCCCAGAATTCCCTATAATCTCACCTGAGTCTCCACCTGGGTGAGATAACAATGAGTATTTAACTGGCTCTCTGCCTCAAACACGCCTCTCTACTCATTGCAATGGTGTAGTAAGTAAGCTAAGCACAGACATTCTGAATTGGCTAATCAGCCATGGTCATGTGGTGTTTTTCTTTATTCCTTGATTTTCTAATAATCCTTAATAAACCTCACAAAATATAATATTCCTATTACTAGAGACTAATTTAATTTTTACAAAAGCATGCAATTTTTCACTTTAGTTCATTTGGGTTTTTATTTTGGGGCTTGGGTTTTATATGTTTATTTTCTTACAAAAATTAACAATATAGAAATATGGTTTGCATGATAACACATGTATAATCCAAATTGAATTGCTTGCCACCTCTATGAGCAGGGAGGGAGATGACAATTTTGATCACTAATATGGAAATTTGTTATTATATGTAATTGGTAAGATAAAATATCTATAATATTTCATCTTGACTGTGATCTACACCAATGGAGAGTACTAACCATGATAAATTATGAATCTTTTGAAATATTTAGGTTATTTAATCTTGTGTACCCTCTGTAGAGAATATTTGCATGAGTCTTTTTCTCAATTGTGCCTTTCTAAAATGGATAATTTAAGTTATTTGTACTATGATGTGAAGGGCTTGTTTTCCAAGAGTTTATTTCCTGCTGGCCTTGGACCACACCCATTCAGCCTTTGAGATGTTTATTTCCATTCAAAGGATATAGAGAGGAAGTATTAGCTACCTTGTACCTCTCAAGACAATAATAAATGCACCAAATGAAATAAAAGAATAACCACTAAAAAAGGGAGAAAGGAAAGAAAAACTCACAGGAAAAAATCTTCCAGGTAAACTAAGAGAAAAACCTAAGAAAATGAGTAAGGGGGAAAAAAAGACTCAACATAAGCAATACTAAGAAACAAAACAAAATCTTCAAAAGGAAAGAATAAAACAGAAACAATAACCTCTATAGGAGGATAGACATACTACAAAGACCTGATTGTGTTAATAATAATAGTTTTAAGGGACAGCTAAGTGGCTCAGATTGGGAGCCAAGCCCAGACACAGAAGCTCCTGGGTTCAATTCTGACCTCAGACACTCCCTAGCTGTGTGACCCTGGACAAGTCAAAAATGAATACCAATTGCCTGGCCCTTATCGTTCTTCTGCCTACATAATATTGATTCTAAGATGGAAGTTAAGGATTTAAAATAATGCTAATAATAATTTTAATGTTTGCAAAGCTCTCTACATTTATTATCTAATTTGGTGCTCTGAAGTAGGCTTTTATTATTATCCCCAATTTACATAGGGGAAACTGATGCTCCTCATAGAGAGGTTAAGTGACTTGCCCAGGGTTATCCAATATCCTAGTCACAAAATCATGCTACTTTTCTGCTATTTAAACATCGCCACTTCTCATCTCTTTATTTCTCAACCTTTTGCAATCTGACTTCCAAATTTGTTGCTTGAGACTTCCTTTTCCAAAGTTACCAGTGCCCTCTTAAATGCCAAATCCAAAGGCCTTTTCCATGATCATCCTTTCTTGACCTCTCTGTAGCATCTAACCTAGTTAACCATCCTCTTCCTAGATCCTCTCTCTGAGTTTTTGTGACACAAAACTCTCTTGGATCTTTCCCTATCTTGCTTACGGTTCCCTCTCCGTCTTTTTTGCTATTTCATTATCTATGTACCACCTTCTAACTGTGGATGGATCCTAGCTATATTCCAGGTCCATTTCTCTTTTTTCCTCTGACCTCATCTTTCTTTCTTCTCCAGTTCTTTACTCTGATCTGTTCTTCTCCCTCCCTAATTTGCTATTTGGTAATCCATTGTTGTTGAGTCATTTCAGTCAGGTCTGACTCTTTGTGACCCCATTTTGGGTTTTCTTGGCAAAGATACTGGAGTGGCTTGCCATTTCCTTCTCCAGTTTATTTTACAGGAAAGAAAGTATATTTAAAATATATTAATATATATTAGTTATTAAAGGATTATATTATTACATGAGATAAAGTAGTATAGATTATGTTTTATATTATATGTTAGGTATTATGAGATAAAGTGTATTATTATATAAGCTAGTTTGAGATAAATATTTGTAAAAATCAAAGATAAAATGAGATCCTTATTTTTTTAAATTTGGAATTTAGAATATTTTTCCATGGTGATAAGATTCATGCTCTTTACCTTCCCTCCCACCCTCTACCCACCTCCTGTAGCTGAAGCACAATTCCACTGGGTTTTACATGTGTCATAAATTGAGATTTTTTTGCATACATAGATTTTTGATATTTTGATACTGATTTTAAATTCTTCCTTCTTAAAAAAAAAGTTTAATCTTTCTTCCATTATTTTCTTTTATTTTTTTGTTTTGTTTTGTTTGATAATTGACTCACACACCCCATAACTCAACCTTGTATCCTGAACTTAACTTGGTGTTTCTCAACACCCTCTTCAAGAAGTGATTGTATTTTCATAAAATCTAAGATTTAAAATTTTTGTTCAAGAAAGATCATCAGGGAAGAAGCTTGCTAACTCCTAAAATCCAGAGAATGAACTGTTTGCAGAAAGATAGCTAAAACTTTATACTACATCAGGAAGATCCAGAATGAACCTTTGGGTGTGGTTGATTGAACTGAAGGTTGATTGAAAATTTATTTTGAATGTACCCTCTTATGCCAAAAAGGGACTTCCCCCTAATTGGTTTTTGTCAATGCGCCCAGAAAAACATTGGTTTTGCTGTCTCTCTTCTATTTCCCTCTTTTCTTTAACTATTATAGTTTTCCTCTTAGAAGGTAAATTTTTGTATGTACCTGCAGTTAGAAAATTTAGGGGTGCAGGATAATTATGTTTAGTGATCAATTGGGGAGACTAGTCCCCCAATCATCATCAGGAGGAATTGTGAATTTTAGATTTTCTCTATTTTGCTTAGTCTAGCACCCAGGAATGTATACACCCACACTACACTGGCATGTGCTAGCAAGTAACAAATGAAAAACAACTGACTCTCCCCTAGGCTATCCTAAGCCAAGCTTGAGCCACCATTGGCACATGTAAGACGCAGGAAGTGATGTAAAGAACTGCCTTTGGAGTTCATGTCACTTCCTGTGGGGACTGCCTGGGTTCCATTTGACCCTGGAACTTGAGTCCAGAGGAGCTCCTCAGATGGCTTCCTTGAGATGGTCATGTGGTGAGTGATAAGACTGACTCCCCTTTCCCTTGGCTTTCTGGGGAGGCCCCCTTGGCCAAGACCTTTGAACTCCTGCCTGGCTCAGCCTGAGCTGGAGCAGTTTAAATTAACTCTTTTTCCTCTCTCTCATTCTTAATTTCTTCCTCCTATTGTAAATAAATCTCCATAAAATTCCCTTCTGACTTGAGTGCTTCATTGGGATTTAGAAATTAAATCCCTGGTGACCAACTAAATTTATATTCAGTCTCAACCCTAAATTTACCCTTCACATCACATACCTCTTATTTCTCTGATAATATACAAGCTTTTTAAGGGTAGGGACTAATTTGCTTTTGTCTTGGTATCCCCAAAGCCTGGCACAGTGCCTGATGTATAATAGGTGCTTCATAAATGCTTTTTGATTGAAAGCTAAAACATATGTTTTCTTAGAAATGTCTCAAATCCTGAAAATTGAGCTAAAGACATCAAATATTCCTACTATGTCCGTGAAAAGCAAAGTAGAAAACATTGCCATGGCAACAAGTTCACCTAGAAGGCTTATATTTGTGTTGGATCCTCATGCAGAGTTAGAATGTTCTAAATTTAGAAGAAATCAGATTTTGCCACTAGAGACCTAGAAATGGAAGTACCAAATACTTGTTTAAATACATTACGGAAGGCCACTTTGACAATCCAATTTATTTTGCATTAGTCTAAATGGGTAAATTCCTCTTAATATTCTAAAGAATCAAATATTACTATTAGGAACTTGGAGAACAAAGTAGAAGTCTAGAAAACTCCAGTTCTTGTTAGATTGCTACGATATCTGAAAGCCAACTAGACAAACTCAGTATTACCACTAGGAAGCTAGAAATCTAAGTAGAAATTCTCCATATATCTAAATTCTCAGACATCCAGCTAGATCACTCCAATTTTTGTCAAGTTGCTTTAGAGAATGAGAATGCTCTAAATCTAGCTGAAGAAATAAAGTGCTTCCCTTGGAAACCTACTAATCTGAATAGAAATATAATATATATACCTAGATTGCATCTAGTCAACTTAGATTGCTTGTCGTTTTTTGATTGGTTAAATTGGGAGACTGCCCCAGTTCTAGCTGAAGAAATCAAATGCTACTAGGAACCAATTTACACACAAACAATTACATAGACCCAAGTCAACCTGAAAGTGCCCATATGTGTTACGCAGTTATACAAATCCTGGAAATCTAGCTGAGGGGATGAAATATATCTTGTAGGACTATGTTCTTCAAAGTAGAAAATATATAACACAACAACATAATTTAATAAATCCACTTAGATCCTTTTAGTTTTAAATATTTGATTATCTATCTGAAGGGATAAGATGTTATCGCTGGAAACTGAGAAGTCCAAATATAATTCAACTGCTCAAATGGTTGCAATCAGTCATTGAATTTCATTGTTACAAATAGCTAGAATAGAGCAAATAACTAGAGAAATGCAACCTTTCCACTAAAAGCCAGAGATCTGGGTAGATATCATGCATAGTACTGCATTGTCTGAAGTCCAACTAGAGCACTCAAGTTTTTGTTAAATTACTCTAAATCTAAATGAAAGAATCCAGTTTTCCTACTGAGATACTAAAGTCCAATATATAATGAACTAGTGGAAAGCTTTAATCTATGTCACTCTTCTTAAATACCTAGACTGTCTCAGCACAAGCAATGGAATCAAATTAGATCAAGAAGACCGTAGGAATCTGGAAGAAAACAAACATATGCACCATAAGAAACAATGGGGGTGCTAATTTAAAAAGAACTTGGAAAGAACTATATGGACTAATAAACAGCAAATTAGTAGAACCAAGAGAATACTACATACAGCTATGGGTTTAATACTTGAAGAATAACTTATGAATGTTATTTTCAGAGAATGAACTGAAACATGGAAACATGAAAGACAATTTATATATAAAATATCTTGTTTCTTAGATAATGCCTACTCTGAAAAGGGGAAGGAAGGGAGGAGCTGAGACAGTTGTAAATAAATGGTATTAAAAAAAAAGTAAAGTAAAAGTACATAAGTACACCTTGAAATGCCCTGTGTATATTGGTTTGCCACAAATAGCTAGAACCTTGGGAAATGAGTGAAGGGATCAAGAATTACTACATGGAAATATAGCAATTGGTCTATCTAAAGGCTTTAGTTTATGTTGGAATTCTCCAAATTGATTCTACAAAATATCACTGAAGAAATTAACTTCCTCCAAGGTTCTAAGCAGAAGACCTATATTCAGTTAAATTCTGTAGAAATCACTCTGGATGACTCCAAACGGGTTTTGATGGCTCATTTAGAAAGAATACTCCAAAAACAAATAAAAGAATCTAACACCAGTAGGAAAGTAGATAGATATAGACACATATGTGGAACCAATTCCACCCTGAAAGCTCCAATGTGTGTTAGCTTTTTTTTTTTAAAGCTTTACCTTCCATTTTCAAGTCAATACTGTATATTGGCTCCAAGGCAGAAGAGTGGTAAGGAATAGGCAATGGGGGTTAAATGACTTGCCCAGGGTCACACAGCTGGGAAGTGTCTGAGGCCAGATTTGAACCTAGGACCTCTCGTCTCTAGACCTGGCTCTCAATCCACTTAGCCACCCAGCTGCCCCCAATGTTAACTTATTTTAAATAACTAATCCTAGAAATGTAGTTAATGGCGTTATATAGCCCACTTAAGGAAATGGCCAGCAAAGTAAAAAGATGCATATAGAACTACATTAACAACAAGTCTATGTAGAAATATCCAGTGTGTTTTGGATTAATGTTTAAATCTAAAAGATTATCAATATAGCAGAAACAATTAAATTATCACTGGGATCTGAGAAATCACAATAGAAAATACCTACTTATAGCTATACAATAGAGTTATCTAGAGCGCTCTAATCTATGTTGCCTTGCTGTAGGGAGTTAAAATGTTCTTTAGCTATCAAGAGGGACAAAATATTATTACTAAGAAACAGCTATTGAAAATAGTTTTACATTGGCATTACAAGTACACCCAGTGTAACAGTCCACCCACATTATGTACAAGGTAGATGTTTAATCTGTAAGGATTGTGTTGGGAAAGCACATGCTCAGTCCTGCACATGGCAAGAAAGGCATTGACCTTTGATCCCAGCATTCCTATGATTGTGGCGGGAACACAGATTTCTTTGTGCTCACCTGGCTGAGGTAATCCACGCCTCAAACGTGTTGTAATTTACACCTGAACCAATGGCAATCCACTGTGTCTTCATTAATATGTATTATGTACCTTTACCTCACAATGTCAATAAATACGAGCAGCACACAGAGAGCCGCCCTTTTTTTTTTTATCTCTTTCACCTGTCCCTCTCCTTCCTGGAACTTGGCCTCTGGCCAGGAACTATTTTCTTATGGAACTCCCTTACTCTCTGTAAAAGACCTTTCCTTCTTAATCTCCTAACCTCAAGGCTGCATGATCCATGCTTAGAGCAGCAGCTCTAAGGGATCAGAGGTTATTCTCTCAGCTGTTCTCTATTCTCATTCTGACTCCCGTGTTGTTGATTTAAGGCTATCTAACTGCCTTGTGTCTTTGCAAAGTTAAATAGCCGGGGCTTGCTGTGTAGCTCGCTCTCCCATTCCCTTGGCTTTAGCTCTTCCCTCAAGGCCTAATCAACTATCTTTCCTTTCATATTACGGCTGCTGGTCAGCACTTTATACCCAGAGAGATTCAATTCATATTAAATTGCTACAAGTAAAGAGAATACTTGAACATCACAGACTAGAGGTGTCAAATATGGAGTTCATGGGTTGCTTGCAACCTGCAATGTTCTTGAGTGTAGCCTGAACCAGATTAAAATATAATTGGGAAATATTTAACAGAATTAAAACACAATAAAACTTACCATATTTTAAAACTAAGTCAAAATGAGAGTTGCAGAAATGGACTAGTGGCCCCTGTTTCTCTTTGAGTTTAATGCCACTGAATTAGATAAATTCTGTATAAGTACTAGAAAACTAGAAATCTAATTAGAGATCACAAATATATATTTTTAAAGTCCATCTAGATAATTCCATTTTGCATTGTATACCTACAGTGATCTGAAAGCTCTAAATGTATCTGAAGTACTCAAACATTGTCACTAGACAATTACAGATCTTTAAACTTTTACTTTGTTTTGTATTATTATGAAATTGAGAAATTGAAATAAATATTTCTATATAAAGGTAAAAAAGGATTATATTTGATATGATATTTATTATGTATAATTTGATTTTTAAAATACATTTAAATTTTAACATGATTGTTCTAACACCACCCTTCTTGTCCATGTCCTTTCATGAGCTTTCTTCTGCAGTCTTTTGTGCATCTTTAACATGAAAACTACAAATCTAGGCAGAAGATATATGTGTGTGTATATATATATATATATATATGTATACACCACTCAGCTGCAACAACTTAGATTTCTCCAGTAAGTTTTAGATTGTCGCAACAAAAAAAATGCTATCATTTTAAATGATGGAATAAAATGTTGTTAATCTGAGTCTCAGAATCAGAGAACATGTAGAAATCTACATAGAACCAAGTTTCCTTTGCAAGGTACTTTGTAGAGGGCAGCTGGGTGGCTCAGTGGATTGAGAGCCAAGCCTAGAAATGGGAGGTCCTGAGTTCAACTCTGACCTCAGAGGGACTTATGAGAAAGAACACTATCCACAGTAGAAACGGAGAAGAAAAACGTAAGATTGACCACATGGTTTGATGAGGATAAGATTGGGGATGTTGACTCTAAATCAGCAGTTCTCAACCTCTCAATTTGTAGCAATGAGAATACATAATGCATATCAGGTATTTACATTCCGAATCATAACTGTAGCAAAATTACAGTTCTGAAGTAGCCACCAAAATAATATGTTGGTTTGGGGTCACTGCAACATGAGGAACTGTATTGTGTGGTCACGGCATTAGAAAGGTTGAGAACCGTACAGTCTAAATGATCACCCTAATGCAAATAGAAATAATATGGAAATAGTTTTGAACAATGATACATGTCAAACCCAGTGGAATTGCTCGCTGACTATGGGAGGTGGGAGGGAAAGAACATGAATCATGCAATCATGGAAAAATATTCAAAATTAATTAATTAATTAAATGAATAAGCTTAAAAAAAATCTGGCCTCAGACACTTCCTAGCTGTGTGACCTTAGGCAAATCACTTAACCCTCATTGCCTAGCCCTTAGTACTCCTCTGCTTTGGAATCAATATGAAGGTAAGAGTTTTTTAAAAATAATATAATGTGTTATAAATTTTTTGTCACAAACTGTTAGAATTATGGAAACCTATTTGAAGGAATCAAATATTACTAATATGAAAATGGAAATCTAAATAGAATAATAAATACATAATGCAATAATATGACAAAAATTTCACCTAGGAGGTTTCCATTTGTTTTTTTAATTGAAAATTTTTATTTATTTAATTAATTTAGAATGTTTTTCCATGGTTACATGATTCATGTTCTTCCTCTCCACCCCACCCACCCACCCCCCAGCCAACTCACAATTCCTCTGGATTTTACATGTGTCATCGATCAAGACCTATTTCCATATTATTGATTGCACTAGAGTGATCGTTTAGAGTCTACATCCCCAATCATATCCCCATCAGCCCATGTAATCAAGCAGTTGTTTTTCTTCTGTGTTTCTACTCCCACAGTTCTTCCTCTGGATGTGGATAGCATTCTTTCTCCTTTGTCCCTCAGAATTAAGGATCAGTTAGAGGATCTGGGTTTAAATCTGATTTCACCTAACTGTGTGGTTCTAGGCAGGTCACTTAATTCTGTTTGCTAAGCCCTTGTCCCAGAGCTATTACTAAGGCAGAAAGTAAAGGTCCCCTCTCAAAAAAAAAAAAAGAATAAAAAGTATCCAGAATTACCCCCAGGAACCTGGAGATCAGAGTACAAAATACCTGCTCAAACACATTGCAAAAGGTCCACCTAGAAAGTACCAGTTTTTGGCACATTACTTTAAATAGCTAGAATATTCGATACCTGCTCTAAGACATAGAGCTAAAAGGACATTCTATATATAGCTAAAGGAGTCAGATATTAATACTAATAACCTTAGAAACCTAAGTTTAAAACATATACAATGACATTGCTATATGATAGGATATAATGATAAATGTTTAATAATCAACTCTTGCAAGGAGTGGGGAGAATGTGCCCTTCACAAACTTGTAAGCTTAATCTGCATTATTAATATTTTCTCCATTGTTTTCTTAAGCCTAGACATTTTTCATTTTCATTTTTCATTTTTATTTTTTATTACTAAACAGTAAATCAAGTTCTAATTTATATGTTTTGCTGATTTTTGAGCTGCAAATGTTCACACTGAAAATTTAGCAATTAAGTTCTCTCAAACTAGCCTGACTCCAGCACACCACTGGCTGAATCTGTTTTACCCCCTGTTCTCATCTCTCTTCCTAATGTGCCTCTTTCATAGAAACATAATTCAAGAAGTCTTAGCTAGTTCCAATTCATGTTGGATTGATGTAAATAGCTAGAATACTAGAGACATAGCTTGAGAGACCCAGTATTACTATTCAGAAGCCAGAAATTGAAATCAGTGTAATAATTATGTTATAAAAGATACAATTGGATCATTCATACACTAGATGTATTATCTTGAATAGTAAGAATCAACCTGGAGGAATCAATCTAATATTTCCATTATGAAAGTAGAAATCAAATATATAACTTCATAGCAATAAATCTACTTGGTGAGCTCTAGACTTTGTTGCATTGTTTTAAATAGCTAAATTTTTTATATCTAACTGAAGGAATCAAACCTTTCTCTTAGGACACTAGAAATCTAGATAGAAGCAGATAAAAATATAGTTGGGCAAATCTGACCTCAGATGTTTCCTAGCCATGTGACCCTAGGCAAGTCATTTAACCCCCATTGCCTAGCCCTTGCTACTCTTCTGCCTTGGAACCAATACAAAGATTGATTATAAGATGGAAGGTAAGGGTTAAAAGAAATGTAACTGGGGAATATTTAACAAAATAAAAACACAAAAAAGATAACATTACATATATATGTGCAAGTATATAATATGCACACATATGTAATGCATCCATATATACATGAATCAATAAACTCACCTAGTTGTAAAGGAATAAAGAACTGACACAAGAAACATGGAAACATCCATAACAAATAGGATTATAGAAACATTATAATTACTTACTGCCAAGCCCACCTAAGAGACTCTAAATATCCTGAATGTTGAAAAGGGGAGCTAAAGAATTCAATTTCTCCATGGATCTTTGGTCATGGGGGCTTTGGTTGGAATTTCTGGGGAATGAGCTCTCCAATTGTGATTGCACCTAAACAGATAGATTACTTTTCACTATCCCTTCTCCCTGCTCAATTGTATTTTCCCTGGGCAAAAACATTTCGATTATACTTTGACATAACCCCCATGGTAAGAGAAATTTCAGAGAGGCAACAAATGAGAATTTTACAAGGTTGGTCATGGAGCTAAATAGCCAGTTGTTAAGTACATTGTGAACTGGCTGTATCCACATATTTCTAAAGTAAACACGTGGGAAGCAGGATAAGGCCAAAAGCTTTTCCCAGGTTTCCCTTAATCCTAATTTAGGCAGTTGTTCCCTAAAGGAATGGAGATTTAGAAACAGCTCTCCTAGCCAGGACCTTAGTGCCTTGTTGCTAAAATTTAAAACAGCTGTGTTCTATTTAATTTAAGGAGAAATCAAAAATGTTTTTTACTCACCTGCTCTTGCAGCTGTGTTTTGAAGCAGAGTTACCACGTTTTAAAAAGACTGACTGACAGAGAAAGTAATAAGAGAGAAAGGAGATTTCACAGAAATTTTTGAGGGTTTTTTGTCACAACCTACATGGTCTGCCATAAACTGTTACAGACAAAAGAGTGGTTGCCATAAACTGTGACCATGAAAATATGGGTTCAAGACATTGAATTGCCAAAAGCTTCAAGATAAATTTTAGTGTCTTGATTTAAATAAAAAATAAGTGGTCACCATGGGAAAAATTCCCAAATATGAAATACCCAAGTCAGCTGGGTTTTATGGAGATTTTAATTAATATAAATGAAGGAATTAAAGAAAGGGAGAGAGACAGAGTAAGAGGAAATAATATTTCTTTTAAGAGAGAAAACTAAGTCAGTCTTTAATTACTTACCACAAGATTGTCCCAAGCAAAACTCTAGTGTTCAGAGAGACCCTCCCGTTCAACTCCTGAGCTCAACTAAGTTCAGCCACAGAGAGACCTCCAATTCAGCTTCCTAAGCTGAACTAAGTCCAGAGGCCTCTGACCTCCTTTTAAAGAGAATTTTCTCCTATGTCACCTCCCCTAAATTTTCACATCTACCAATCACAGTAGACGTTTTCCAAAGGACTGACCACTCTTAATTCACATCTTGTTATCACTTTCTTAATTCACATCTTGTTATCACCTTCTCTGGGTAGACTAAAACTTCTGAGTAATTCACATCTCTTTGCTAAGCTTGCCCTTTTAGTGATTAATTTAACCTTCATTGTACATAGCACCCTTTTGTATTAGATCTAAAAATAGACTTAGCTTAAGGGCTTTTGCCTCACTATAAGTATGAGTTAAGTACTTTCTCATTGTTCAGTAAGGGGTTTACAACTTTATCTTCCCCTAAAGTATGCCTAAGTATGGGTGGAGTAATTTTAAAGTTCTCACATACATTCCTGACTAAGTACCTCCATTGTTTAAAATGGAGAATAGCCTTAACCAAATGTTCTAAGGTAGAGTCTGAGAAATTTTAAGATTCACAATTTATAGATGTTCAATTTCTGTGACTAAATTAATAAAGACAACTTAAAACAACTTAATTTCTCCCAATATTTGATTTTTCCTATTTAAATGTCAAAATAAATTTCAACATTAGTTTTCTAAAACTTTGAATTCCAAATTCTCTCTTCTCTACTCTCCCTGAGACAGTAAACAATCTGATCTAGATTAAACATGCAATATCATGTGAAACATATTTCCAGGGACTTCCGGGTAAACTTGGCAGCAGATTAGACATGGCTCTCTTCCCCTCCTCAAACCCAATGATATAGATGACCTCAAAAGACCCCAAAAAAAACCATCCTCATAAGAACGGAGGGATTCTACAGTAGAGCACAACATTGAAGGTACGTGGGATTCAGGCATTTCCACACTATAAGGGAGCAAAAAAGTACCCACTCAAACTTGAGCTGTTCTACTTTCCCCACCACACCTACAGAGCCTGAGTTAAAGTCAGTGTGCCCTAGAATCAATGAGTGAGCGAGGGGCACCCCTAGTGTGAGCAAGAGGCAGCTCTAGGTCTTGGGAGCTGACTAAGACCACCAAGGACTTACCCCTGAGAGCAGTAACACCTGAAACCCCGGCAGGTAGGCAGGGGAGCTCAGATCTTGAGTGCTCAGAACCAGTGCGCCATAATGAATGAGTGTGTGAAGGGCACCCCTGGAGTGAGCAAGGGGCACCTATAGGTCTTAGAAACTAAGACCACCAAGGTCTCACCCCTGAGAGCAGTAACACCTGAAATGCCAGCAGGCAGGGGAGCACAGACCTTGAGTGCCCCCAGGAAGGTAGCGCAGCTGCGGAGAATCGAGAGTTTTCCCCAGGCAAAAGCCTTGCTCCTTACCTCCATACACAGAGAGCCAGCCCTCCTCACTCAGATTTCTGACTGGAAAGGGAAGAAAAAACCATAGAGATGGCAAACAGTGCTCAGGAACAACTTCTCAACATCAAGAAAAGCAAGAAGAAGGGGTTGACTTTGGATAATTTTTGCGGAGGTAAAATACAGACTACAGAGGAAATAGCAGAAGAGAAAACCCAAATAAATGCTCCAAAACCTTCCAAAAGAAATGGAAATTGTTCCCAAGCTCTTGAAGAATTTAAATTGGAGGTTATCAAAAAGATGGAAGTCTTCTGGCATGAAAAATGGGAAATAATGCAAAGAGAATACAACAATCTGAGGGACAAAAACTCCCAACTGGAGAAACAGCTGGAAGCCTCAAAAAGCAGGACAGACCAAACTGAAAAGGAAAACCAGTCTTTAAAGACCAGAATTAGGCAACTGGAAGAAAATGATCCTGCAAAACAGTAAGAATTAATAAAGCAAAGCCAAAAGACTGACAAATTAGAAGAAAACATAAAATATCTCACTGACAGGGTGACAAATCAGGAAAACAGAGGAAGGAATGACAATCTGAGAATCATTGGTCTACCTGAAAAGTCAGAAATAAACAGAAATCTTAACATCATACTACAAGAAATCATCCAAGAAAACTGCCCTGATGTTCTAGAACAAGGGGGCAAAATAGACATTGAAAGAGTTCATAGAACACCCTCTTCACTAAATTCCCAAAAGACAACTCCCAGGAATGTAATTGCCAAATTCTAAAGCTTTCAAGCTAAGGAGAAAATCTTACAAGAAGCCAAAAAGAGACAATTCAAATGCCAAGGAGCACCAATCAGGATCACACAAGACCTGGCAGCTTCCATACTGAAGGACCACAAGGCCTGGAACACGATATTCAGAAAGGCAAGAGAACTGGGTCTTCAACCAAGAATCATCTATCCATAAAAATTAACTATATACTTCCAGGGGAAAGTGTGGCATTCAACAAAATAGAAGATTTCCAAGTATTTGTAAAGATACAGAACTCAGGGGGGAAATTGATATCCAAACACAAAAATCAAGAGAAACATGAAAAGGTAAATATGAAAAAAAGGGAAAGGGAGAAAAATATTTTTTTTCATTTATTCAAATGAATTTTTTTCCCCTCTATTCAAACTCTCTTCTATAAGGGCTACAATTTGATCAAATTATATATATTAACATATGGGGAAAATGTTATTTGTAAAGCTCAAAAATTGTTTTCATAATTATAGTAATTAGAAGAATCACTCATAGGGAAAGATTGGAGCACTAAGGGCTAGAAGATGATATGTACAAAAAAAAGAAAAAAAGGAAAAGGGTGGGGGAAATCGATGATGGTACCAAGAGATACTTGAAGAAATAGAAATAAATAAATAGAATAATCTTTTTCACACAAAGATACACATGGGAAGGGGAGGGGAAGAATATTCTTATAAGAAGGAGAGGAAGAGAGTGCTAATAGGTAATACTTAAACCTAACTCTCAGTGAAATCAACTCTGAGAGGGAAGAGCATCTAGATCCATTGGGATCCTGAATTCTATCTTATCTTACAGGGTAAGGGAGAAGGGAAGTATGGGGGATGGAATAGAAAAAAGGAGGGAAAGAGGTGGGGGAGGGAACTTAACAGACCCTTAAAAAAAACCAACAAGAAGGGAACAAAAAGGGAGGGACCAGAAAGGGAAGCATACCAAGGGAGGGGATTAAGGAGATTGATTAAAAGTAAACCACTGGTTTAAAAGGTTATAGCAAAAGAAGAAAGGGCAGAACTAGGAGAGGATATGAAAATGCTAGGGAATTCACAAGTGACAATCATAACTTTGAACGTAAATGGGATGAATTCACTCATAAAAGGTAGACAAATAGGAGAGTAGATTAGAATCCAAAATCCTACCATATGTTGCCTGCAAGAAACACACCTGAGGTGGGTAGATATTCACAAGCTCAGAATTAAAGGTTGGAGCAAGACCTATTGGGCTTCAACTGATAGAAAGAAGGCAAGAGTTGCAATTATAATATCTGACAAAGCCAAAGTAAAAATAGACCTGATTAAAAGGGATAGGTAAAGTAAATACATCCTGATAAAAGGGACTATAGACAATGAGGAAATATCAGTAATCAACATGTATGTACCAAATGGTATAGCACCCAAATTTTTAATGGAGAAACTAGGAGAATTGAAGGAGGAAATAGATAGTAAAACTATACTAGTGGGAGACCTGAACCTACCACTATCAAATTTAGATAAATCAAATAAAAAAATAAACAAGAAAGAGGTAAAAGAGGTGAATGAAATCTTAGAAAAAATTAGTTAATAGATATATGGAGAAAAATAAATGGGGACAAAAAGGAATACACCTTCTTTTCAGCAGCACATGGTACATTCACAAAGATTGACCATACACTAGGCCATAAAAACATGACATACAAATGCAAAAAAGCAGAAATAATAAGTGCCACCTTTTCAGATCATAAGGCAATAAAAATAACTATCAGTAAGTGTACGTGGAGAGCCAAATCAAAAATTAATAGGAAATTAAATAATATGATTTTCCAAAATTGGTTAGAGAACAAATCATAGAAACAATAATTTCTTTGAAGAAAATGACAATGATGAGACATCCTTTCAAACCTTATGGGATGCAGCCAAAACAATATCCAGGGGAAAATTTATATCCTTGAGTTCATATATTAACAAATTAGGGAGGGCAGAGGTTAATGAATTGGACATGCAAATCAAAAAACTTGAAAGCGAACAAATTTAAAACCCCCAGAAGAAAAACCAAATTAGAGATCCTAAAAATTAAGGGAGAAATCAATAAAATCAAAAGTGACAGAACCATTGAACTAATAAATAAGCTGGTATTTTGCAAAAACAAACAAAATAGACAAAGTACTGGTCAATCTAATTAAAAAAAGGAAAGAGGGAGCAGCTGGGTAGCTCAGTAGATTGAGAGTCAGGCCTAGAGATAGGAGGTCCTAGGTTCAAATCTGGCCTCAGACACTTCCCATCTGTGTGACCCTGGGCAAGTCACTTAACCCCCATTGCCTAGCCCTTACCACTCTTCTGCCTTGGAGCCAATAGAGAATATTCGCCCCAAGGCAGAAGGTAAGGGTTTTTTAAAAAAAGGAAAGAAGAAAACTAAATTAACAGTATCACAGATGAAAACGGGAACCTCACCTCCAATGAAGAGGAAATTAAGGCAATCATTAAAAACTACATTGCTCAACTATATGGCAATAAATATGCCAATCTAGGTGATATGGATGAATATTTATAAAAATATAAATTGCCTAGATTAACAGAAGAAGAAATAGAATTCTTAAATAATCCCATATCAGAAAAAGAAATTGAACAGGCAATCAAAGAACTCCCTAAGAAAAAATCCGGATATACAAGTGAATTCTATCAAACATTCAAAGAACAGCTAATTCCAATGCTATACAAACTATTCGACATAATAAGCAAAGAGGGAGTTCTACCAAATTCCTTTTATGACACAAACATAGTACTGATTCCAAAGCCAGGCAGGTCAAAAACAGAGAAAGAAAACTACAGACCAATCTCCTTAATAAACATAGATGCAAAAATCTTAAATAATGTGAATCTTAAAACTTCTCAGACTCTACCTTAGAACATTTGGTTAAGGCTATTCCCCATTTAAACAATGGAGGTACTTGATCAGGAATGTATTGGGAATTTTAACATTATTCCACCCATACTTAGGCATACTTTAGGGGAAGATAAAGTTGTAAAACTCCTTACTGAACAATGAAAAAGTACTTAACTCATACTTATAGTGAGCCCAAAACCTTAAGCTAGGTCTATTTTTAGATCTAATACAAAAGGGTGCTATGTACCTATGAAGTTCAAATTAATCACTAAAAGGTCAAGCAACTTACAAAGGGCAAGCTTAGCAAAGAGGTGTGAAGTACTCAGAAGATATAATCTACCCAGAGAAAGTGAGAACTAAAGAGTGGTGAAAACTAAGAATGGATAGTCCTAGGTAAAGCATCTACTGTGATTGGT
Organism: Monodelphis domestica; assembly: GCF_027887165.1. Taxonomy (NCBI): domain Eukaryota; kingdom Metazoa; phylum Chordata; class Mammalia; order Didelphimorphia; family Didelphidae; genus Monodelphis; species Monodelphis domestica. The sequence goes on along the minus strand of NC_077227.1, from coordinate 318,792,966 downwards.
AGCAGTGAAAATTTAGGGGAGGTGACACAAGAGAAAATTTTCTTTAAAAGGAAGGAGCTTGAGGCCTCTGTAGGGAGTTCAGCTTTGGAAGCTGAATTGAAGGTCAGGAGTCAGAGGAGGCTCTCTGAAGGAGTTGGATCTCGGACTAATTGGAGTAGCTGGGCCTCTGAACTTAGTTGGAGTTTTGCTTGGGACAAAATCTTGTGGTGAGTGATTAAGGACTGACTAGTCTCTCTTATTGGCCTAGGCCCTTTCCTACTATTTCCTCTGCCTCTCTCTCTCTCTCCCTTCCCCTAATTCCTTCATTTGTATTAATTAAAATCTCCATAAAACCCAGCTGACTTGGGTGTTTCATATTTGGGAATTTTTCCCATAGCGACCACTTATTTTTGATATAAAATCAAAACACTAAAATTATTTTTACAGTTTTAGCAATTCATAGTCATGAACCCACATTTTCACAGTCACAATAGGATACCAGCAAAAAGACTCCAGCAAGTGATCAGGACGGTTATTCACTATGATCAATTAGGATTTATACCAGGAATGCAAGGCTGGTTCAATATTAGGAAAACCATCCACATAATTGACCATATCAACAAGCAAAACAACAAAAACCTCATGATTATCTTAATAGATGCAGAAAAAGCCTTTGACAAAATACAACACCAATTCCTATTAAAAACACTAGAAAGTATAGGAATAGAAGGGTCTTTCCTAAAAATAATAAACAGTATATATCTAAAACCATCAGCAAACATCATCTGCAATGGGGGCAAACTAGATGCATTCCCAATAAGATCAGGAGTGAAACAAGGATGCCCATTATCACCTCTATTATTTAACATTATACCAGAAACACTAGCAGTAGCAATTAGAGAAGAAAAAGAAATTGAAGGTATTAAAATTGGCAATGAGGAGACCAAGCTATCAATCTTTGCAGATGACATGATGGTCTACTTAAAGAATCCTAGAGAATCAACTAAAAAGCTAGTCGAAATAATCAACAACTTTAGCAAAGTTGCAGAATACAAAATAAACCTACATAAGTCATCATCATTTCTATATATATCCAACACATCACAGTAGCAGGAATTAGAAAAAGAAATTCCATTCAAAGTCATCCTAGACAATATAAAATACTTAGGAATCTATTTGCCAAGACAAACACAGGAACTATATGAACACAACTACAAAACACTTTCCACACAATTAAAACTAGATCTGAGCAATTGGAAAAACATTAACTGCTCATGGGTAGGATTAGCTAACATAATAGAAATGACCATCCTTCCTACACTTATCTATTTATTTAATGCCATACCCATAAAACTTCCAAAAAATTTCTTTACTGAATTAGAAAAAACCATAACAAAGTTCATTTGGAAGAACAAAAGATCAAGGATATCCAGGGAAATAAAGGAAAAAAAATACAAAGGAAGGTGGCCTTGCAGTCCCAGATCTCAAACTATACCATAAATAGTGGTCATCAAAACAATTTTGTACTGCCTAAGAGACAGAAAGGAGGATCAATGGAATAGTCTTGGGGGTAAATGACCTCAGCAAGACATTCTATGACAAACCCAAAGAGTCCGGCTTTTGGGACAAAAATCCAGTATTCAACAAAAACTACTGGGAAAATTGGAAGACAGTGTGGGAGAAATTAGGTTTGGACCAATACCTTACACCCTACACCAAGATAAACTCAGAATAGGTGAGTGACTTGAACATAAAGAAGGAAACTATAAGTGAATTAGGTGAACACAGAATAGTATACATGTCAGGTCTTTGGGAAGGGAAAGATTTTCAAACCAAACAAGACTTAGAAAGAGCCACAAAATGTAAAATAAATAATTTTGACTACATCAAATTAAAAAGTTTTTATACAAACAAAACCAATGTAACCAAAATCAGAAGGAAAATAACAAACTGGGAAATCATCTTCATAACAAAAACCTCTGATAAAGGTTTAATTACTCAAAATTACAAAGAACTAAATCAATTGTACAGAAAATCAAGCCATTCCCCAATTGATAAATGGGCAAGGGACATGAACAGGCAATTCTCAGCCAAAGAAATCAAAACTATTAATAAGCACATGAAAAAGTGCTCTAAATCTCTTACAATCAGAGAAATGCAAATCAAAACAACTCTGAGGTATCACCTCACACCTAGCAGATTGGCTAACATAACAGCTATGGAAAGTAATGAATGCTGGAGGGGATGTGGCAAAGTGGGGACACTAATTCATTGCTGGTAGAGTTGTTCTGGAGGGCAATTTGGAATTATGCCCAAAGAGTAATAAAAGACTGTCTGCTTCTTGATCCAGCCAGAGCACTGCTGTGTTTGTACCCCAAAGAGATAATAAGGAAAAAGACATACAAAAATATTAATAGCTGCACAGTTTGTAGTGGCAAAAAATTGGAAAATGAGGGGATGCCCTTCAATTGGGGAATGGCTGAACAAATTGTGGTGTGTGTTGGTGATGGAATACTATTGTACTCAAAGGAATAATAAAGTGGAGAAATTCCATGGGGACTGGAACAACCTCCAGGAAGTGATGCAGAGCGAAAGGAGCAGAAGTAGGAGAATATTGTACAGAGACTGATATATTGTGGAACAATCTAATGTAATGGACTCCTCCATTAGTGGTAATGCATTGATCCTGAACAACCCAGAGGGATACAGGAGAAAAAACACTATCCAAATTTGGAGGAAAAACTTTGGGAGTGAAAACACCAAAGAAAAACAACTGCTCAATGACATGGGTCGAAAGGACATGGTTGGGGATGAAGACTCTAAATGATCATCCTAGTGCAAATACCAACAACACGGAAATAGGTTCTGATCAAGGACACATGTGATACCCAGTGGAATTGTGCATTGGCTATGGGAGGGGAGGGAGGAGGGAGGGAGGTATAAGAAATTATTTTTCAACCAAGGAATAATGTTTGAAATTGACCAAATAAATTCTGAATTGTCCATAAAAAATATATATTTCCACTTTGGTCATGTTGTAGAAGACACATTAAAAAAAACACAAAGAAAATAAAGTGAAAAAGCATATATTTAGATTTGCATTCAGTCTCCATCAGTTCTCTTTGGAGGTGGAGAGCATTTTCCTCATAAAACATTCAGAACTGGAAGACAACTTTAAATGGCAGTAAAACAGATTTAAAGCATCAGGTTTTATTGGTACTAACAGAGAAAGCATACACCTGCCCTTTAACAAACAGAAATAATAGAAGTGATAATGGGCATCCTTGTTTCACTCCTGATCTTATTGGGAATGCATCTAGTTTATCCCCATTGCAGATGATATTAGCTGTTGGTTTTAGATATATACTGTTTATTATTTTTAGGAAAGACCCTTCTATTCCTATGCTTTCTAGTGTTTTCAATAGGAATGAGTGTCGTATTTTGTCAAAGGCTTTTTCTGCATCTATTGAGATAATCATGTGATTTTTGTTAACAAACAGAAAACTAGAGCCTATGAGGCTAAGGATTTAAGGAGAACCTAATCAGGTGGAGGGATTAAGGAAGAGTTAGATTAATATTTCATGGACTAAAATCCTATGATCCCATGTAAGTGAATGGATATCTTTTTGTGGGAGGGATGATGTAATAGGAAATTATGAATGTGGAGAGAGGTGCTAAGAGACAGAAGGAATTGGAGTTATACTTCCCCTCATTCCATAGGTGAATCAAGAAGTAATGGTAATTTCTCTAGCCTCTAAACAAGAGTGGGAACGTGGAAGGATAGGATGAAAGTGACTGAGATATGGAATATAGGAAGTTTTGACTTTGAAAAGAAAACAGATGAATTCAACCAAAAAATATTCACAAAGGATGAGGATTATGTATTATGTAGTAAAAGGCATGGGTATGTTTCTAATTGTGTTCACACATAAAAATAGAAAATTTTAAGAAAAGAAACAGAAGTTTAAGTTGGAAGAGGATCAATAGGAGTTTGCACATTACAGTACTACTTTCTCAAAGAAAGAGTCATACCTCTAACTACAAAATCCTGTCCCTGGGGAGAAAATATATGAGTCCATAAGGTGATCCAGCACCTAAATGATAGGGGACACACAGAATCAGACATAGGATAGATAACTTGGCCCTAGGAATAGAGGGTGATCATGATAAAAGTAAGGGTGTAGAGCTTAGGACAAAGGGTTATGCCCATCTTAGGAAACTCTTTTTCAGTTTTGCTTCCTTCTGGAATTGGTGTTTCTAAGAAAGAGGTACCTCAGAAAGAGAGATGCTGAAAGAAGGTGAAAATGATAATAGCCAGTGGTGTGCTGGACCTAGAATCACACTGACTTGAGAGAATTTGATTGTTGAATTTTTTTAAATATAATTTTTATTTTATTGTTTAAAAGTATTTTTCCATGGTTACACGATTCATGTTCTCTCCCTACCTTCTTCCCTCCTTGCTCCCAGAGCTGACAAGCAATTCCACTGGGTTATACATATATTTTGATTGTTGAATTTTTAATGCGAATGTTTATAGCTCAAAAATCAGCAAATACCATAGATGCGGATTTGATTTACTTTTGTGTAGATTGTCTAGACCTAAGAAAGTGATGGAGAAAATGTTAATAATGCAGATTAAACTTAAAAATATGTCAAGGGTACACCTTCCCCACCTTGCAAGAACTGATTGTTAAATACTTGCCAGTATATCCCTGCTTATAGTATGCAGTGCATCAAAATAGTATAGAGGGAGGGGTTCAAAGTTTGTATCCCAGAAGTTTTACCATCCTGAGAGAATAAAGAAGAAATATAGCTCATAAATTAGCAAAGTACAATACTAATTTGTGTTAGAACCCATAAAGAATAAAAGCATAGAAAGATTATTTTTAATATGATAAAGTTACATAACTAAAATTAAAAGCTAATATTATTTTCAATGGGGAAATATTAGAAGTATTCATAATAAATTTAGGGATAGAAAACAAAGATGCCTCCTTTCCCCATTATTATAAATGCACACTAAGACAGTAAGATGAGAACTAAAAGTCACAAACTCTGACAAAGAAATATGAAGTTATGCATATTCATAGTTGATAGAATGATCTAATTAGAAAATCCCAAATAATCAGAAAAGAAATAAATTGAGACCTTTAATGGTTGCAGTAAAATAGCAGAATACAAATTTAACTCACAAAAATTAACAGTATTTCTATGTTGTAAAAGCAAAATCCAGAGGGGAAAAATAGAAATAAGGGGGGAAAAGGAAATAAACATTTATTTTTAATTTTTTAAAACCTATACCTCTCATCTTAGAATCAGTACTATGTATGGATTCCAAGGCAGAAGAGTAATAAAATGTAGGCAGTGGGAATTAAGTGACTTTAAGTGATTTGCCTAGGATCAGACAGCTAGTAAGTGTCTGAGGCCAGATTTGAACTCAAGAAGATGTCTTCCTGTCTTCCAGGCCTGTCAATCTATTTCAGCACTTAGTCACCCTTCCTCAAAATATTGGAGTGGTTTGCTATTTCGTTCTCCAATGGATTAAGCCAAACATAAGTTGTGACTAGTGAGTATCCGAAGCTAGTGAATATCTGAAGCTGGATTTGAACTCAGGTCTTCCTGACTCCAGGGCCAGCATTTTATCCACTGAGTTACCTAGTTGTCCCCAAATCATTTTGTAATGGTTTAAATCAGAAGAGCATATTAGTGGAAGAGACTCAGAAAGGGAAAAAATCAGAAACAATAACCTAGTGTTTGATAAATCCAAGAATATAAACTACTTAATGAATAACCCCTGTTTGGTAAGAATTGCTTGGGGAAAACCCCACCAGGAATCAATTTGGTGACAAATAGCTTTAGATCAGCTGCTTATACCGTATGTCAGGAAAAGTTCCAAATGGATACTTGACAAATATAAGAAGTTACAACATTAAAAAGATTGAAGTAAATAGTAAATTTTAAAAAGAATGGAAGAAATCATAAAAGACATAATTTCAGTTACATGAACCCTTTGGAAGCTTTTGCATAAAGTTAGTAATTCATCTAGGAAAATTAGGGAAACTGTGAACCTATTGTCACATAAAACAGTTTTTTCTTTTTTTTCTTTTAAACCTTAAACTTCTGTCTTAGTACCACTTTCAAGGCAGAAGGACAGTAAGGGCTATGCAATTGGGGTTAAGTGACTTGCCCAGGCTCACAGAGCTAGGAAGTATCTGAGAGCAAATTTGAATCCAGGACCTCCCGTCTCTGTGCCTGATTCTCTATCCACCATGCTACCTAACTACCCTTCTGCATAAAACATTTGCGACAAGATTCTGATATCTAAGATATAAAGAAATTGAACCCAAGAATGTAGGGCCAAGACCTTTTCTCCAAGTTGCTGTTTTCTTTCTCCACTCCACATTATTTGAGTTTGTTTTATATTCACTTACATGCATACATATTTTCTCTCTTGACAAAATGCTCTCTTTAAGAGCTAGGATCATTTGTCTTTGTATCTCTAGTAGATAGCACGGTGCCTGGCAGATGTGGCTTAATAAATGCTTATTGAGTTATTTATTCAATCTTTGAATGGATAAGTGGTCAAAGCATATGAACAAGGAAATCTTTAAACAAGGGATTACACGCTATTAAGAGAACAGCTGGCCCTGGAGTCAGGAAGATTCATCTTCTTAAGTTCAAATCTGACTTCAGACACTTACTAGTTGTGTGATCCGGGACAAGTCACTTTAACTCTGTTGGCTTCAGTTCATCTTGTTATGGGTAATTTAGGAAGGGGGAAAGGTTTATACAAAGGGGGAAAACACACTTAAATAAATGAATTTATTAACAAAGAAAGGGATGATGGGGAAGGAAAAGGGGAAAGGTTTGCCTTTGACTATTTGCCTCAAGATATTTAACCCACTCTAGTTAATTTCCTAAGCTTACTCTGGCTAACTAACTCAACTAAAATTTTCTAAGGATAAGTCCAACAGAGAACCCAGAATCTCACACACAGAGTCCTTGGTGGGCCAGGTAACAGGAATCCAGCTGTTGAGTCCTCAGGTGTTCCAGGAAAGAGAGAGAAAGATTCCTCCAAAATCACTGTCCACCAGAATGTATGGGGATCTTTTTTCTCAATCCCTTTGATCTTATTCTCAGGCATGCAGCTTACAAAATGAGGTTGTCCAGGGAGAGTCCAGATCCACACCCTTCAGACTTGACCTTCTGCTCCAGAGAGACAGTTGGAAATTATATGGTCCCTTCAACCACTTTAATTCAATATACCCAGGTATCCATTGCCTACAGAAACCAATTTTTCCAAAAACAGCTCTGAATTTCTTTTTGGTCTCAGGATGACTCAGTTTCTTGATATCTACTATTCTTTTCTGTGTGATACTTATGGAACCCTCTGATAACACAAACCCAAGATATTGCACTTGAGGCAAAACATAAAAAAAAAAAAATTAAAGCTTAGAACCCTGACCCAACCAACTCCAAGAAGCAATAGAGGGTATCACTAATCTAACAAGGGATCATAATACCTTGCTTCTCAGAATATAATACACCTATTCTTCCAATCAAAAAGACAAAGCTAGATCAAAATGGCAAAGCGGTATATAGATTCATGCAGGATTTAAGAGCTGTAAATGATTATGTAATCAAGACACATCTTATTGTACCAGGTCCAGCTGCTATAATTTCTTCCATTCCAAGTCAGGCAAGATATTTCACTGTGGTTGATTTATGCTCAGCTTTTTTCTCAATACCAATCCATGAGGGTTCTCAAAAGATCTTTGCTTTTACCTAGGGGAAAAAAACCCAGGGGACATGGACTCATCTTCCACAAGGGTTCACAGACTCACTAAGCCAATTTTCACAAATTTTAAATAGAGATCTAAAAACCATAACATTCAAAGAAATCAAAATAGTGCATTTTTGGATGATATTCTCCTTGCATCCCCAAATGCTAAAGTGTGTCTCAGCTATAGCAAGATTCTTTTGTTAGAATTATATAAGCGTGGGCATAAAATCTCCAAAGCAACATTACAGTGGGTTTTGCCTCAAGTGCAATATCTTGGATTTGTGTTATCAGAGGGTTCCAGAAGTATCACACAGAAAAGAATAGTAGATACCAAAAAACTGAGTCATCCTAAGACCAAAAAGAAACTCAGAGCTGTTTTTGGAACAATTGGTTTCTGTAGGCAATGGATACCTGGGTATAGTAAATTAACAAAATATTTAAAAGACTTAACCTGGAATACAGAACCAGAACCTCTAAATATCTGCCTCCAGTATGGTATCAAGGGAAACTCACTGCTAAACCAGACAATAGCTGTTGCCACACCAAGATGCCAAGATTCTCAGCAAGCTGTCTCCAGCCACCTCTCCACCACAAAGGAGGCTGGAGAGAGGAAGTGATGTGAAATATATAGATGGTTTTTCATCACTTTCCTGCATCTCACCTGTACCAATGATAGCTTAAGCTTGACTTAGGACAGCCCAGGAGTCTGTCAGCTGTTTCTGATTTGTCATTTGCTAGCACATGTCTATCATAGGCCATCCTCCTAAATACTTAATCCTTAAGTAAGGGTGTAGACATTCCTGATTTTGTTAGACTAAGTAGGGTGGAGTAATCTAAAGTTCACAGTACTGACACAAAGTTTAGGACAAAGTTTTTGTCCAATTGGATATTATAGTTATCAGCTTGATCCAATAGCTACTGGTACAGTTCCTTGACCAAAGGGAGTAGCAGCTGCAGCTATGTTACTCCAGAAGTCAGCAGATTTAGTTTTGTTCACATCAAATAGAAGCACTAATGAGGAAATTTCATACTCAAGCTTATTCAGATCAACAAATTTCTAAGTATGAAATTATTCTTCTAGGGAGTGAGAACATCCAGTTGAGGAGGTGTAGTGTATTAAATCCAGCTATACTTCTTCCTGATTTGCCAAAGAACAGTGAACCATTACATGAGTGTGTAGAAGTAATAGATCTAGTGGATATGCCTAGGATGGATTTAAAAGACACTCCAATTGAAAATCCAGACTTGGTGTATTTCACTGATGGATCTTCATATTTGTAAAATGAAATTAGATGTACAGGTGCTGCAGTGTTCACAGAATTTGACACTGTGCTATGGCTCATTACTAGTAACCTTAATGCTCAAGGGACACAGTTGGTTGCTTTGAAGCAAGGATGTCTTCTAGTTGAGGGTTGTGACAAGGAAATCACTTTAAAGACTGATATATATTAATTTAAGGTCGCCAAGGAATTCAGCTATGTAATTCCTAAATGAAAACTCAAGTCAGCCGTCAACCTTTGATAGAGTTTAATTATAAACAGGAGGAAGAAAGGAATTAGAGAGAGAGAGAGAGAGAGAGAGGGAGAGCGGCAGGGGAGAGAAGGGAATAGGGCTTAAATACCCCCTCTGTTTAGGCTGGGCCAAAAGGCACAAGCCCTTAGATGGCTGGGGCAAAGAAAAGAGATCAGTCCCTATTACTCATGTGACCAAAATGGAGAAACAGTCTCAGAGGCCCCCACCTTCAGCTTCCTTCAGAGCAAGCTTCTCAGAGCACACTCCAACCACTCAGCCAAACTCCTCTACCACCTCACCTGAGTCTTCAGACCCCCCTATCTTTAAGGAAACCCTCCAAGTTCCCTCCCCTCAGTTCTCACATCTACCAATCACTTTCCATCAATTTCCCTGTGCCAATGGAGGCTCTAGCTTAACCCAGGACCACCCAGAGGTCTCTGGCTTTGCACATGTCTGTTGAAGGTCATATTTTCAAATAATTAAATCTTTGATCCTTTGCTACAGCCCTTCCTAAATCCTGTTAACCTGAGTAGGGTAGAGATTGGAATAATTAAATTTTGATCTATGCTGCAGCCCTTCCTCAATCCTGTTAGGACTGAGTAGGGTGGAGATTGATTCCGAGTATCTCCATTGTATCAATTCTAAAATCAATCATGACTCAAAGAAATTCCTGTTCTATGCTTAAGCATAGGTCAAAGTCCTTTCCATTGTTCAGCAAAAAGTTTCTGTCCTAAAGTAATCTTAAGAAGGGAGGAGGAGGAACCTCCCATGCCAATGGGGTTCACATTCCAATAGACTATCAGTAAGAAATTTTCCAAGTATAAAATTTCCCAATGGTGAAATTTCCAACATTTATAAGTCTAAGGAATTTTAAGGTTTACAATCCCCCCTGATGATCATTGGGAGACTAGTCTCCCCATTGATCATTTAACATAATCATTTTGTAGTTCTAAATTCACTTCTAACTAAAGATATACACAATATTCAAATTTCTAAGAGAAATTAGAATAGTGAGAGAGGAAATAGAAAAGAAAAGAAAGCAAAACCAATGTTTTGCTAGGCGCATTGACAGAAAGCCAAATTAGGGGCAGTCCCTTTTGGCATAAATGTGTACAGTTACAATAAATGTTCAATCAAAAGTTCAGTCCAATCAATCACATCCAAAGTTCATTCTTGATCTTCTTGATGAAGTGTAGGTTTTCGGCATCTTTCTGCAACAGTTCATTCTCTGGATATAAAAATTTCAAGCTTCTTTCTTGAAGATCTTTTCTCAAACAAAATCAAAATCTTTGAATTTTTTTTATAAAAGTAAAATTTTAAACAAAATTCTTGGATTTTTATAAAAATACAATCTCAAACAAAAAAAAATTCAAAAATTCTTAGATAACCCTAAAATACAATCCCCCCTGAAGTAAGTATTAAAAAAAATCAAGTTTAGCTCAGAATGCAATGTTCACTTATGGGGGTGTATGTGTCAATTATCAAAAGAATAGAAAAATAATCAAAAACATAAGAAAAATTCAAAATAGACCTTGTATAGGTCCAGTTTAAAGTAATTTCTATCCCACAAGTATGTAGGACAGAATGCAGTAATATTTCACTTAGCCATTTGTAGCCAAGACTACAGGAAGTTGCCATAATGTAAGAAGAAAAGAATTAGAATTCTATTTTGATGGGGAAATGTCATTCCCTTGTCTGATTTTTTCCTCAGGGATATAGGGAGCCAGCATGATAGTCAAGCTTTGTACTTGTTTGAGTACTTCGAAAAGAGTGTAGATACAAGGAAGTCCTACGACTTAAACATAAGTTAAGCGTCGCAACCTCGAGTCTCATTTTAATATTTCTTGTGTGCTCTATTGGCACTATTCAGGTTTAGTCTGTGCTCCTTGTTTTTATCCCTTTTCCTGGAATCAGACACAAACATTAATCACAGTCCTATAATATTTTATCAATAAATGGCAGGTTCCCATAGTTTAAAGCTTTTAGGCATACATTGATATTATAGCAAGAGTATATATATTAACTTGTATTACTGCAGGGAAAAATAATATTAATATTAATTATGTGTACCTTCAGTACAAAAAATGAGAAAAAAATAAAATATTCTGATCAAAAAAGAAAAGAAAAGAAATAAGAAAAAATAAGAAAAAAATCAGTAATTCAATATATTCTTAAAAAAAACAGCATCCATTTGTCTATGGATTATTATCTCCAATTCATATGAAAAGATAGAGTCACGATTCATATGATAGGATAGAGTCAATCAGTCTCAGCAGAAGATGCTTTCTTCACATGTGAGCAGTGAATCCAAGAGTCTCTTTCTCCAATTTTTATAGATGTTGGAGTAGTTAATAATATTTGGAATGGTCTTTCCCATGAAGGTTGAGTTGCTCCAGTTCTCTTGAAATTCTTGATATAAACTTTATCTCCTGGGTTCAGATCATGCAGAGAAAAGTCTAATGGTCCGGCTTGTACTGCAGCTCCGGATTCATGAAGTTCACGTAGTTTGTGCTGTAACTCCTGTATATAGGAAGCAATAGTAATATCTCCCCCTAATAGCGATGTATAAGCCGGGGAGAAAGGCTTAGCCTGTATAGGCGGATGTCCAAAAAGCATCTCAAATGGTGAAATATGTAAGTCTCCTCTAGGCCTGCTTCTAAGATAAAATAGGGCCAGAGGGAGAATTTCAGGCCATTTTAAATGGGTCTCAGTGCATAATTTGCCAATCATAGTCTTAAGTTCTTTATTCATCCTCTCCACTTGGCCTGAGCTCTGGGGGTGATATGGAACATGGAATTTTGGAGTTATCTCCAAGCAAGAATATATTTGATTTAAGACAGAATCGGTAAAATGACTCCCTCTATCGGAGTCAATATGTGCTGGTAGGCCAAAACGAGGAATAATTTCTTTTAAAAGTATCTTTGCGAATAATAAAGTGGAGAAGTTCCATGGAGACTGGAACAACCTCCAGGAAGTGATGCAGAGCGAGAGGAGCAGAACCAGGAGAACATTGTACACAGAGACTAATACACTGTGGTATAATCGAACATAATGGACTTCTCCATTAGTGGCGGTGTAATGTCCCTGAACAACTTGCAGGGATCCAGGAGAAAAAAACACCATTCATAAGGAAAGGATAAACTATGGGAGTGGAAACACCGAGAAAAAGCAACTGCCTGAATACAGAGGTTGAGGGGACATGACAGAGGATAGACTCTAAATGAACACTCTAATGCAAATACTATCAACAAAGCAATGGGTTCAAATCAAGAAAACATCTAATGCCCAGTGGACTTACGCGTTGGCTATGGGGGATGGGGGGGGGAGGAAAAGAAAATTATCTATGTCTTTAACGAATAATGCTTGGAAATGATCAAATAAAATATATTTAAAAAAGAAAAAAAAAGAAAAAAAAAGTATCTTTGCAACAAAATCTGCTGTGGCTCGGGTCGTAGGAAATGCTTCCGGCCATCTGGTTAGTTGATCTACAATTACTAGACAAAATTTATAACGTCCAGCTTTTGGCATTGTAATGAAATCTATCTGTAGATGTTCAAAAGGTGTGTAAGCCAGAGGACGTCCCCCAAAGGCTTTTCCACGATATGCATGTTGGTTATATGCCTGGCAAATAGGGCAGGCTGAACATACTTTAGAGGCTACAGTAGTTATACCAGGGGCTATCCATACTCTCTTGACAGAGTCCACAATGCCCTGGGTGCCAAAATGACCATTTTTATGAATAGATTGGCAAATTTGGTTATAGAAACTTCTAGGGAGCAGGGGTTTTCCTTCAGGTGACACCCATACTCCATTAATTTGTTTTGCTTTAAATTTTTGTTTCCATTTTTCCACTTCCTTTTCATTATAGGAGAGTGATAAATTTAAATTATCAGTGGTTGTTAATGTTAAAATTAATCCAGGTCCTTCTATGGCTGCTAGTTTTGCAGTGGCATCTGCTCGGTCATTTCCTCTAGAGACAGGGTCAGAGCCACCTGTATGGGCAGAGCAATGAACTACAGCTAGGGCTTTAGGCAGTTTGAGAGCAGAAAGAACTTCATTAATAATTTCTGCATTAGCTATGGATTTTCGAGCTGAGGTTAAAAATCCTCTTTGGAGCCATAACATCCCGACTGAGTAACAAATGCTGAAAGCATATCTAGAATCCGTATAAATTGTTTCCTTTTTATCCTTGGCAATTATACAAGCTTGTTTTAGAGCTATGAGTTCTGCTCCTTGAGCGCTAATGTTAGAAGGTAGTGAAGCTGACCATTCAGTGGCAAATTCTGAGACTACGGCAGTTCCAGTGTAACGTATGCCATCCCTCATAAAAGAGGAACCATCGGTAAATAAAATCAGATCTGCATTGTCTAAGGGAGTGTCCAAGAGATTATCTCGAGGCTTTTCTGCCATGGACACTAATGTTTCACAGTTATGTAATGGTTCTCCTGAAGTAGGTAAATCTGGAAGCAAGGTGGCAGGGTTAAGAGTTGAACAGCATTTCAAGGTAATATTTTCACTATTTAATAAGGTTATTTCATACCTTGTAATTCTCTGATCCGAGAATGCCTGTGTTCTATGTTTTATCAATAATGCTTCAATCTCATGTGGGCACATTATTGTTAATGGACATCCCAATACTAAATCAATGTTTTTTGTTACTAGTAAGGCTGTAGCAGCTACTCCTCTAAGGCATGGTGGTGCTCCTGCTGCTACTGGGTCTAGTTGGGCAGAATAATAAGCAATTGGGCACTGAGAAGGTCCCAAAGTCTGAGTTAACACACCAGAGGCCACTCCTCTTCGCTCATGCACATATAAAGTAAATGGCTTGTTGTAATCTGGGATGCCTAGAGCAGGGGCAGACATGATAGCCTTTTTTAGATCTGATAGAGCTGACAAGTGTTCAGGCTCTAATTTGAGGGGTTCAGGAACTGAATCCTTTGTTAATGCTATAAGGGGTTTAGTGATTTCCCCATAGCAAGGAATCCATTGTCTACAAAACCCTGTTGCTCCTAAAATTGCTCTCAGCTGTTTCTTAGTGGTAGGAGCACTAAATTTTTGAATGTTCTCAATTTGTTTTGGAGAAATATAATGAGCACCCGCAGTCAAGATGAATCCCAAATATTCTACTTTTTGGAGACACCATTGAACTTTATCCTTAGAGATTTTATGTCCTCTTTTGTGCAATTCCAAAAGAAGGTGTTTGCTATCTTCTTGACATGTTTTTGCATCTGTTGAAGCCAAGAGTAGATCATCTACATATTTGATTAATTTGCTATTTTTAAATGTTATATTGTCTGTGTCTTGGCTCAAAATTTGCTCAAATAAGCTCGGACTTTCGACATAACCCTGTGGCAGCCGACACCAGGTATATTGTGAGCCCTTCCAGGTGAAAGCAAAAATATGCCTGGAGTTCTCATGTATTGGTATGGAAAAGAAAGCTGAACACAAGTCTACTACTGTAAAGTATGTAGCTGTGCTAGGAATAGATGAAATAATAGTATGTATGTTAGAAACTACGGAGTGTCTCTTTATAACGTGATTATTCACTGCCCTTAGATCCTGTACAAATCTATAGATGTGCTTGCCATCGGGCCCTTTTTTTGGTTTTTTAATTGGCAGGATGGGCGTATTGTATTCAGATTTGCAAGGGATTATTATTCCCTGTTCTATTAATGAGTTAATAACTGGTGTAATACCCTCAATTGCCTCCTTTGAGAGGGGATACTGAGGGAATAGAAGGAGGTGGGCTAGATTTAGTTTGTATCTGCACAGGAACAGCAGATTTAAGTAAGCCTACATCAGAAGAAGATGTGGCCCAAAGAGACTCCGGTATATCTTTAGGTATTTCAAAAATGGAAGGCTCTTTTGCCTCCTGGTTTTCCGAGAGAAGTACAGGGAGTAAATTTAAAGATTCCTCTGGTACTTCTAATGATAATGAGCCATCTGGGGAGCAGGTTATTGTGGCTCTGAGTTTGCATAGAAGGTCCCTCCCCAGTAAATTTAAAGGGGAGTCAGGCATCAAAAGGAAGGAGTGTTGTACCTCTAGGGGTCCTACAGACACCATTCTAGGAGGAAGTCTTTTAAATCTTTGGGTTATTCCTGATACTCCCATTACATTCTCTGAGCCAATAGAATAACATTGTAAATCAGGTGTTCTCTTTAATACAGACCAGGAAGCTCCGGTGTCTAATAGACAATCATAATAGGTGTTACCCACCTTTAAGGTAACATGGGGTTCATTAGTATGGGGAGGGCAGTGGATAGGGACAACGGGTAGTAGGACATCAGGGTTTGGGAAATCAAAGGTTGTATCCTCTGATTCCTGTGCCCCAGCCCCCCCCCCCCCCCCCGGACACCATCATTGTGTTTGGGATATGCCTTGGGCACCCCCCTGAAGGGCACCTCTCTAAGGGTCATTAGTACCTCGAGTATTTTTTGGATGAGCGCCATTTCTCATATATTGTTGTTGTTCATTATCATTATAATTTTCTTCAATTTGAGCATTGTAATTAATTTCCCAATTCCTATTTCTATAATTCTGGTTTCTAAAGTTCTTATTTCTATGTTCATTATAGTTATTTCCATAGTCATTATTATAATTTCTAGAATTCTGATTTCTATAACCATTATCATAATTTCTATAGTTATTATTTCTAAAACTATTATTAAACTGTGTATTCCTTCCAAACATCTTAAGAAAGGTTCTACATTCCATCATTTTGTGGCCCTTCTTCTCACAGAAGTGTCAAGTAATGGATTGATAATTGGATTTCTGGAGAGGGGCAATTGTCGTTGGTTCATTATCATGCCTACTTTCTAATTTAGTCATCCTATCTATTAAATATCTCATTTTTTTCTTCATTCCCTCTATGTCATCATTATTTTCTTCCTCCTTTTCCTTGTTTCCCTTTAAAACATATATAGCTGTTTTTCGCAATTCTTCAAGGTCCATATCTGACCATCTTGGGCATTGTGTTCTAAAATAATTCTTAATTGCTTTGCAAGAATTATTTACAAACATTCTTCTAACTTGTCTTAAACTACTCTCTTTAGTTAAGTCCCAATCTAACTATCTGTCCCCAAACTCGATAATTCTGTCCATAAATCTGGAGGGTGTTTCTTCTTCCTTTTGCTTAATTTTTTCCAGTTCCATCCACTTATCTGTACTGTCTGCACATTCCTTCATTGCTGTGAGGATGGCCTCTCTACAACGGTATAGTTGTAGATAATCCTCAGGATTGTTATAGTCCCATTCGGGATCCTGAGATGGCCAATGTGCTGCATTACGCCCCCGGGTTTTGTTGACATGAGCAATTATTTTATTTTTTTCACGTTCACTTAAAAAAGCCTGTAGTAAGTTCTCAACGTCCTTGTAAGATAGATTATACTGAAAAAATATGTCTCCCATCTTTTTTGTTACTATAAAAGGATCTTGTTCATATGTGGGGATATTTCGTGTAAATTCATTTATTTCTTGGGGAGTAAACGGTATCCTATGTCTTAAAGTCACCACATCCCCATTCCGTCCTATTTCAGGTACTTCTCTTAGAGGAAACAGGCCTCTAGTTGAATTTTGTACCTGTGGGTCAGTTTGACAAGGACAGGTTTCTCTAGGAGGACAAGATCTCCCTTGCATTGGAATTTGGTTTTCTGTAGGAGAAGGAACATGAGAAACTGGGATTGCAGGGGAAGGGTTTTGGGGATTAAATTCAGACAAGATTTGCACTACACGAGAGAAGCAGTCTGTTAACTGGGCTATAGGGAAGGTGTTTTCCATCTCTATTTCAGGGAAGGAAATTTCCTCATTCAAAGGTTCAGAAACAGGTCTGTTTCTGGTAGAGTGGTTGTTTGCCAATTGATCCTGTAAGAAACTTTTTAGATCTTCTAATTGGGCTTGCATTTTATCCTCAATTTTTCCTATTTTATCCTCCATATTTCCCATTTTATCCTCAATATTCACTATTTTATCCTCAATATTTCCTATTTTATCCTCAATTTTTTCTATTTTATCCTCAATATTTTCTATTTTATCCTCATTTTTTTTAATTTTAGCATCTCTAAATATAGTATTTAGGAGTACAAAAATGATAGTACCTATTAATATAAAAATTTGGAGGTATCCTGCATTCCTCAATGCCCCTAATTCTTCAGCTGCCATATAATTGTCAAAGAATGTAGTACTCATTTTTATATATATATTTTGTAATTTCACAAAACACGTGGGGAGCAGGGCAAAGCCACAAACTTTCCACAAGGTTTTTTTGTTTTTTGTTTTTTTTTAAATCCAGGAAGTTGTTCCTTAAGGGAAAGGATATTTAGAAACAGTTCTTCCAGCCAGGACTTTAGGGTCCTGTTGCTGAGATTTAAAACAGCTATTTTCTGTCTATCAGAGTCACACAGCTGGGAAGTATCCGAGGTCCGATTTGAACCCAGGACCTTCTGTCTCTAGGCCTGGCTCTCAATCCGCTGAGCTACCCAGCTGTCCCTTAAGATTAAAGGGAAGAAAAAGAAAAACTGCTGATTCCAATTTAACTTAAGGAGAAAAGAGAAGAGAGAAAAAGTTTTTTATTCTCACGTGTTCTAGGAGCTGTGTCTTTAAGCCAAGTTTTTTGTTAAAAAAAAAAGGGGACTAAGTAATGAGACGGTATAGTAAAAAAGCAAGGAATTTCAGAAGTTTTATTGAGAGGATTCTTTAGACTCCCGTGTGGTCAGCCACAATGTGACAAGGAAATCACTTTAAAGACTGATATATATTAATTTAAGGTCACCAAGGAATTCAGCTATGTAATTCCTAAATGAAAACTCAAGTCAGCCGTCAACCTTTGATAGAGTTTAATTATAAACAGGAGGAAGAAAGGAATTAGAGAGAGAGAGAGAGAGAGAGAGGGAGAGCGACAGGGGAGAGAAGGGAATAGGGCTTAAATACCCCCTCTGTTTAGGCTGGGCCAAAAGGCACAAGCCCTTAGATGGCTGGGGCAAAGAAAAGAGATCAGTCCCTATTACTCATGTGACCAAAATGGAGAAACAGTCTCAGAGGCCCCCACCTTCAGCTTCCTTCAGAGCAAGCTTCTCAGAGCACACTCCAACCACTCAGCCAAACTCCTCTACCACCTCACCTGAGTCTTCAGACCCCCCTATCTTTAAGGAAACCCTCCAAGTTCCCTCCCCTCAGTTCTCACATCTACCAATCACTTTCCATCAATTTCCCTGTGCCAATGGAGGCTCTAGCTTAACCCAGGACCACCCAGAGGTCTCTGGCTTTGCACATGTCTGTTGAAGGTCATATTTTCAAATAATTAAATCTTTGATCCTTTGCTACAGCCCTTCCTAAATCCTGTTAACCTGAGTAGGGTAGAGATTGGAATAATTAAATTTTGATCTATGCTGCAGCCCTTCCTCAATCCTGTTAGGACTGAGTAGGGTGGAGATTGATTCCGAGTATCTCCATTGTATCAATTCTAAAATCAATCATGACTCAAAGAAATTCCTGTTCTATGCTTAAGCATAGGTCAAAGTCCTTTCCATTGTTCAGCAAAAAGTTTCTGTCCTAAAGTAATCTTAAGAAGGGAGGAGGAGGAACCTCCCATGCCAATGGGGTTCACATTCCAATAGACTATCAGTAAGAAATTTTCCAAGTATAAAATTTCCCAATGGTGAAATTTCCAACATTTATAAGTCTAAGGAATTTTAAGGTTTACAGGGTAAAAGTGCAAATATTTATACAGACTCTTGTTATGCATTTTGTCATGCTACATGAAAGATCTGGAAACAATGAGGTTTTATTACTGCATCGGGAAAACCAATTGCTCATGCAGAAATAATAATTGAGTTGTTGGATGCTATCCAAAAACCTAAACAGCCAGTGGTGATTCATTGTAGAAGTCATACTTGTGGCAGAGAGTCAGTCTCTAAAGAAAATCATAGAGTTGATATAACTGTGAAATTTGCTGCCAGGGGGGTAGCTTGGTAGCTCAGTGGATTGAGAGCCAAGTCTAGAGACAGGAGGTCCTGGGTTCAAATCTGGCCTCAGATGCTTCCCAGCTTCGTAACCCTGGGCAAGTCACTTACCCCCCTTTGCCTACCACTTACCACTCCCCTGCCTTGTGTGGATGAGAGAATTGGAGAAAAACCTGCAACAGAACCAAATGAGTAAAGTTTGCAGAAGTTGTCAATCAAGGAGCATTCTGGAATGGAATATGACCAGAGAGAGTCTGTTGAAGGAAAACATCCAAACTGTTGGAGTTGTCTCTTTCTCCTGAGACAGGAAGGAGTAAGGACTGAGAAGATCCTTTTCTTACTGATTTCTCTCTTCTTTTTAAAAGTGACTCAAAGATCCTCAACTCTGTTAGCCATATCCCTCAATTCAAGACACTACTATACTACTCTTTAATTTAGGATTATTTTGATATCAGGGAAACCTTAAACCCTCACTCCCATCCAATTTCCTTCCCCTTCCCCTTTCCTTAAATAAACACCTTGTTCCAACTATTCAAAGAGTGAATTATCTATCAAATATATTAAGAAACTAATTTAGATTTGATTTCCAGTTGGCACTAACAGAAGAAACTGACTGACGGGGGAGAGGGGTCGAAGGGAGGAGGGTGGCAGATCTGATTCAACATCACCATAATCTATAAAATCAACTGCCTAATACAATTTGGCACTCCAAAAAGGACTTACCCTACCCTGTATTAAGGAAGCCAGATAAAAAAGAAAAATATTCATGCAAGTAGTTTGTGGCATGATGGTGCTGGCTATCATAGACTACTACTGGGTATATCACATTTTGTACAGTATAATAACCAACTTTGTACTTGATACCATGGGATTTATATCTAATACTACCTCTTTTGTCATGACTATACCCTTTCAGAATAATACAGTTATATGGCAAGTCATCACACAGTTATATGTCTTCATCTTGGCTGCCATTCAAACTTTCAGTTATATGAGAAACATTTACACATTCATGGTACCTAGGACAGCAGCACAGATTATGGTGGTTTATACAAACTTGGAGAACTTAGTGAAAACCATGTATGAACAATTTTTAAAGAAGCAGGGTTTGGATCAGGTCAAAATGGGGAATGGACAGGCAGACAATGGATCTAAAGATAAGGACAAGAAGGCTAAGAAAAATAAGGCAGGAACACAGGGCAATGAGAAGGAAAAGTACACTAATACCAACAAAGATACTGAAAAAATATATTACCAAAATTTCAGATACAGCAGGAGTGTTACATTCAAAATTTCACCAACAGTTCACAACCCAGGAGCTTGATTCCATTCGCAAAAGAGGATCAAGTAATTAATGGACTAATGGATTAAAAATTTGGGTAATGTATTATAACACAAATATATCATAACACATATACACAAACAAATATAAATATATTTACTACCATGGAGTTGGAGAGGAAGGAATCTTCACTCAAGATGAGATGAGAAGAGAAGGAAAGTCTGAAGATTTGGTAAGTATATTACATGCAACAGTAACATAACACTACATAACAGTAACACTGACATAACACTAGCAGAACAACTTAACATAGCAAAAATAACATAATAAACACATAAACACAAATAAATAAACATGGTTAGGTTACATTAATTCACTATTTGAATGAGTGAAACAATGTGTAGTTAGGGTACTAACAATGTTAAATTACTTATAGTTACTAAAAATAGTTAGATACTTAGTTTAGTATAGGAATATAGGTAGATAGGAGAATTTTGCAAATAGGGATTTAGTTAGATAAGAAAAAAATTTAAGATAGATAATATAAGGTAAGATACTGAAGTACATTACAAAAATGCATTACAACATACATGACATACATTACATAGCACAAAAGACATAATATCACATATCACACAAAATTATACATATATTTGTAAATATATGTAAATAGTGTGTATTATAGTTAGGATTATAAAATCATTTGTATTATAGGGTATGTATATGTATACATGTAATATGTATGTAATGTATATGTAAATATGAAGTATATGTGTATATCATGCATGTATATATCGAATGTATTATTATATGTTTATATGTATAAACTTTATGTAAATAGATCACTTATGTTTAATTTTATCAATTGTTACATGTATCTTGCATAAGTGATTTGATATTTTGGTTTAATTTTCTTTGTAAAACTTATGCAATGTTGTATTTATTGTATTTTTTGAAAGTTTTTCTCTAAGTTTGATGTTAATGCATTACAGTAGTAGTAGAATGTTCTGTATTAGTTGATAAGAGTAGTATTTATGAGTTTAATGTTTTGCATGAATGTTGTGTTTATTTTTTGCTTTTCGTGTTATTTGCTTGTTGTGCTTTTGCATATGTTTGATCTGTGTTTGAAATTTGTAAGTGTTCATTATGTAATTCCATTTTTTCCTTTCCTTGATTAAATCCCTAGAATAGGATAGTATTAGATAGGTTAAGATAGTTGAGTGTAGGTTGTTTGTTATTTGGGGGTAGCTATTTTAGTTTAAGTAATATGTAAATAAGTTAGTAGTGCACAAATGCCAAAATAGTGTTTTCAACATGATTTAGGCTTTGTGCAAAGGGAGGACTGTAGTGAGGGAAGTTACAAAGTGCAAAGAAGTTGCAAAGAATTGATTGGCAGTCTTCAAGCCTCAGAATTCTCTAAGAGCTGGCTGTGTCAGAGTTCTAAACTGTTGAACGGACAGGTTTCCAACTGTCTGTCTGGAATAGAAGGTCAATCCTGAAGAGTGTGGATCTAGACTCTCCCTGGACAACCTCATTTTGTAAACTGCATATCTGAGAATAAGATCAAAAGAATTGAGAAGATCCCCATACATTCAGTAAAAAGCTCAGTCATTTCCTGTCCATCCAAGTTTATATCTGCTTGAATTGCATGATATTCCCAGGATTCTACATCTTTAACACTCCACCTTGGTATTGTGAATCTTAAAATTTCTCAGACTCTACCTTGGAACATTTGGTTAAGGCTATTCCCCATTTTAAACAATTAAGGTACTTGGTCAGAAATGTATTGGGAACTTTACATTACTCCACCCATACTTAGGCATACTTTAGGGGAAGATAAAGTTGTAAACTCCTGATGGAACAACGAGAAAAAGTCCCCAATCCATACTTATAGTGAGGCAAAAGCCCTTAAGCTAGGCCTATTTTTAGATCTAATACAAAAGGGTGCTATGTACCTATGAAGGTCAAATTAATCACTAAAAGGTCAAGCAACTCACAAAGGGCAAGCTTAGCAAAGAGGTGTGAAGTACTCAGAAGATATAATTTATCCAGAGAAGGTGAGAACTAAAGAATGGTGAAAACTAAGAATGGGCAGTCCTAGGAAAAGCATCTACTGTGATTGGTAGATGTGAAAATTTAGGGGAGGTGACACAAGAGAAAATTTTCTTTAAAAGGAAGGAGCTTGAGGCCTCTGTAGGGAGTTCAGTTTTGGAAGCTGAAATGGAGGTCAGGAGTTCAGAGTTGGGTCTCTGAACTTAGTTCAGTTTGGGAGTTCGCTGTGGAGGTTAGAGTTTTGCTTGGGACAAAATCTTGTGGTGAGTGTTTAAAGACTGACTTAGTTTCTCTCTTAAAGAGAAGCCTTTTCCTACTATTTCCTCTTACTCTGTCTCTTTCCCTTTCCTTAATTCCTTCATTTGTATTAATTAAAATCTCCATAAAACCCAGCTGACTTGGGTATCTCATATTTGGGAATTTTTCCCATGGTGACCACTTATTTTTGATTTAAACCACGACACTAAAATTTATATTTACAGTTTTGACAATTCATAGCCTTGAAACCACATTTTCACAGTCACAGTATCATTAGTCTCATTTGAAATCACATTATCATTATCCAGTTTACATCCTTCACTATTTTCCATTATTTTACAATCATTAGAAATTTCTACTAAATTTATGTTACAATTTTCTTTTTCCTTACAATTATTAACACTAATTACATTATTCTTTGATTCAATCACATCATTTATCTCTTCATTAACCTTATTACCATGACACTCACTTTCATTTCATATCAATCCATTTTCCCTTGGTACAAATACAGAAGAACACTGGGTATACCTTCATAAGGAACTTTTTTAATTGCCTGGAAAACTGACCTCTGTATCTGCATTCTATGACAAAAATGACTCACCCTATTGCATAAAAAGCACCTTTGGGGACCTGATCTTCTGTCCCTAGGCTTGTAATAGTTGTTATTAGGTTTCATGGATCTTAATGCAGCCACTGCCTTAACTTCTTTAATCTCACTCTCTTGCTTTGCCTTCTGCTTCCTTCAATTTTCTTTTTAGATCTTCTATAACTGTATCCCTTTCCTCATAATTGTCCTCAGTATCTGTGTATAAGTATGTTGCCTTCCTTCTAATAACCTCTAGTTCCATCTCCTCCCAATCTGGATAATTATTTTTAAAGAATAGTTTTATTTTAGGAATAGCATTTTTCACAAAGAGTCTTTTTATATATGCAATTGTTCCCTTTTCCAGAACATCCCTGTTCAAGTATGTTTCAGTGGCTTTAGTAATGCGGTCAAGGAATGTAGTAGGTGTTTCATTAGCTTTTTATTTTATTCCCTCAAACTTAGACCATGTATTCGGCCTTTTTGTGTATCTACCCATAACCTCTAGTAATGGTTATCTGCTTCTTTCATCATGTCATATTGTGCCTTGTTATTCATATCTGTGTCATAATAATCTTGTGGCCATGGTATTAATAAGTGATCCTGTCTAGTTTTCATCTATGAACTTGTTCCTTTCCTTGTCAAAAGGTCTTTCAATAGTAGGGCAAAATCATTATAATCTGGATCAAACAGATCAATGGTTCTCTTCATTTCTTTGATTACCTTATTTGGTTCGTCTACAAAGGCAGAAGTTCTCTTTTTTATGGACTCTAAGTCTTCAGGTGTAAATCTCTTATGCATTTTTACTTGAAAGATCTCTTCCCTAGAAACCACTGGGAGATCTCTTCCAGTAACCTTCCCTTCTGCCTCTTCCTTCTGCAGTCAATTCAAATTTTTAGATGTATGATCCTTTTCTTTTACCTCAAACCCATATTCATTATTTATAAACCTTTTGTCTTTCATGTATATTTCCATTTGGTCCTTGTTGCTTCATCAATATTACCATTTGTTTTAGTTCTGAATCCTTTGTTACCCATACCGTTGCAGTCTTAAACCCATTACCAGTAATAAATAACACAACCCTACATTTGTACACAATACACATACAAATGGGAGCATAGGACAATACAGTTTGCACATGCAGGGTTCCATCCATTGGTAGTCTAACAACATGAAACACACTTTAGGGAAAAGGGTGAAAACAATGTATGGGATGTATACAACACACTCCCAAAGTACAAATAAAAAGTCCTTTAACATGTCCCCAGACATGTTTACATTCATTAGTAACCAAGTATATACAATAGAATTAGTATCATTGTGATCCCTTTGTAGCGATACACAATTAAGGAAGGGAAAATTTTTTTTCAAAAAAATTCAACAAAAAAATTCCAAGATGGTCGCCTAGTTCATGTGCCAGAGGATTTAAAATTTAAATGTCTCTCCCAGTTCAGTTAGAGTCCCAGAGTTCCACTGCCCCCACCTTTGGAATGTTTCACCTGCTGAGAGCAAAATGGAACCTTCCCAGCCTGTAACTGATTTTGGCTTTTCTAATAGTTTTTCCTATATAAAACCTAATTTTCTAAGTTTTTTTTTAAAATTAAAAACCCTTACCTTCCGTCTTGGAGTCAATACTGTGTATTGGCTCCAGGGCAGAAGAGTGGTAAGAGCTAGGCAATGGGGGTCAAGTGACTTGCCCAGGGTCACACAGCTGGAAGTGTCTGAGGCCAGATTTGAACCTAGGACCTCCCGTCTCTAGGGCTAGCTCTCAATCCACTGAGCTACCCAGCTGCCCCCTAATTTTCCAAGTTTTAACCTATCCTGACTCTGCCAAAACTGTTATGGGAAATTTAGGAAGGAGGAAAGGTTTATACAAAGGGGAAAAAAGACACTTAAATAAATGAGTTTATTAACAAAGAAAGGGATGATGGGGAAGGAAAAGGGGAAAGGTTTGCTTCTATTTGCCCTAAGATATTTAACCTACTATAGTTAATTTCCTAAGCTTACCCTGTCTAACTAACTCAACTAAATATTTCTAAGGATAAATTCAACAGGGAACCCAAAATCTCACACACAGGAATCCAGCTGTTGAGTCCTTAGATGTTCCAGGAAAGAGAGAGAAAGGCTCCTCCAAAATTACTCTGTATGTATATATGGGGATCTTCTTCTCAATCCTTTTGATCTTATTCTCAGGTATGCAGCTTACAAGATGAGGTTGTCCAGGGAGAGTTCAGATCCACACCCTTCAGACTTGATCTGCTACAGACAGACAGTTGGAAACCTGTCCCTTCAATAGCTTAGAACTCTGACCCAGCCAGCTCTTGGAGAATTCTGAGGCTTGAGGGCTGTCAATAAATTCTTTGCAGTTTCTTTGCACTTTGCAATTTCCCTCACTACAATCTGTAAAATGAGCTGGAGAAGGAAATGACAAGCCCTTCCAGTATCTTTGCCAAGAAAACCTCAAATGGAATCACAAAGAATCAGACAAGACTGAAAATGATGAACAACCAACAAAAGTATTAATAACTCTATGAAACATTTCTCCAGATAGCTAATGATAAAATAAATAAAAATCAACAGATGAACTAAAGGTTGAGGGCTTGTTTGTTTATTTTTTTAATGGGGAGAGGGCATGAAAACCCATGCAAAGAATGTCTGCTATTGTCCTCATTTTCTTGTCTTCTTACATTTCCATTGTAGTGGCAGTTTTCAAGGACCTTGATTGATCCGCTGTGCCCCACTGGAGCATACAGGGAGCTGAATTGAACTCTCCAGCCCATTTCCAGGGACCCATATATTTATCACTGAAGGACTGTGGGAGAAGGAAGATGCATTAAAGAATACTGGCTACTGAGCCAGGACAAAGAGCTGGGAAGAGCTGCCAGCTCCATAGACCTTGAAAGAAGTGACTTAGGTCCAACCTCTGGCACTCTCCTTGTCTAGAGAGTGGATCCTTTGCAGAGGCTGCCTCTTGGACCTCCTTCCCATGGGTAGTTGATAGAATAATCTCTCTCTCTCTCTCTCTCTCTCTCTCTCTCTCTCTCTCTCTCTCTCTCTCTCTCTCTCTCTCTCTCTCTCTCTCTCTCTCTCCCTCCCTCCCTCTGTCTCCCTCTGTCTCTGTCTCTCTGACTATCTCTCTCTCTGTCTCTCTCTTTGTTTCTCTCTGTCTTTCTCTGTCTCTCTGCCTTTCTGTCTCTGTCTCTGTCTCTCTATCTCTCTGTCTCTCCCAGAAGCTGTAGCTGAAGCAGCCACAAGGGCTGTTTAGGCAAAATGATCCTGGACTTGGAGTCACTGGCTGCTCCTTCTATTTTGTGTTTCTTTCTCTGGATAAAAGTGCTTAGACAGCAAACCAGAGATAGGGGTTTCTACCTTTAAAGGGTGGTTAGGAGCTTGGGAATTCCTGGGTTCCTCAGTCAGAACTGATTGTCATCAGAAGGAGTTTTCTGTAGCTATATAGACTCTTCTTCCCCACCCCTCCAAAAAGATCACTGCCCCAAGGAGAATGAGCCCTAGCCCTGGCCTTGTTGGTCAGAAGATCTTGTCTTTGAGGGAGATGTTCAAAAAGCATAGAGTCAGGGTCAAGCTGAAATGCCTATCCAACAGTTTCACTAAGTAGTTCCAATAATTTAAGTTTATCATTATCCTAGAATACAGGGGTTATACGTAAATGTTCAGATCTTTTTCAGTTGTGTCTTCATAACCTCATTTAGGGCTTTACTGGCAGAGACACTAGACCATTTCCTTTTCCAATTCATTTTACAGAAGAGGAAGTTGAGGCAAACAAACAGGGTTAAGTGACTTGCTGAGGGTCACACAGCTAATAAGGGTCTGAGGCTAGATTTGAACTGAGGAAGATGAGTCTTCCTGTCTCTAGGCCCAGCACTCCAAACATAGCACCATCTAGCTCCCCAGTAGGTGATGTACTATGTACTAAGTCTGTCAATGTGCACTTAGCAATCTTTTATGTTTTAAATATTTCTTTATTGTGGAGGAAAGAAATAGTCTCTGATACCTGACCTACCTTGTCCATAAGTACCCCTCTGATGCCTTTTGTAAAGACCTTAGACATGAGTCAATGGTTTTTCCCAGTGTTCCAAGGTGGGGGTGTAAAGGACCAGAGACAGTAAGAACCTTACTTCAATCCAGGCTCTCTGCAGGACTGAACCCCATATCTGAGGCCTCAGGTGTGACTCCTTAGAGGGAGAGGAGGGGTCATAGCTTTTTATCACCCTTTATTTCAGTCTTTCTGGACAAACACCTGATACTCAAAACCCCAGAAAACCCATTGCTGAAGAATGTTAGTTGTGGAGAAGTGGATAAAGAGCTAGCCTTAGAGGAAGGAAGACTTAGTTCAAGTCCTCTTTCTCATATGTAGAGCCTTATGATCCAGACAAGTCATTAACCTTTCTAGGGCCCCAAGCAACCAAGACTATACATTTCAAAAAAGGTGCCCATCTTTATTGGTAAGTGGAATTTGCTTACTGAGAATTCCCTATACTAGTGAAATCACAGATCTACTCATCCCCAACTTGCACCACTGGCTCATCTCCCCTGGAAAAATAAAAGAAAACGAAAACTAGAGTTGTTAAAGAATTGGAAACAAAACAGATACCCATCAATTGTGGAATGACTGAGCACAGTGCAGTAAATAAACATAATGGAATATTACTGTGCCCTGAAAAACAATGACTATGGAGGATTCAGAGACAGCTATCTCTGAACTGAATCAGAGCGAAATAAACAGAACCAGGAAAACAATTTACACAGTATGTACAACATGAAAGGGAAAAGAACATACAAACTGAAACTAATTCCTATGTAACTAATAACCAAACTTGGCCCAGGAGAAGAGACTGAAAATGTATACCTTCCCTACTTCTTTCTTTGAAGAAGTAGGTGACTTTACTGTCATAACTGGTCAGTCTCTGGGGTAATCCTGCTGAATTTCTACTCTCTCTCTTTCTCTCTTGGTCCACTCTGCCTCTTACACTAAAAATCCTTGTTACAAGGGATGGTTCACCAGGGAGGAAAGAGAAGAGGGACAACTTTGGGAATGGAGGCAATGGAAAAACAAAGATAAAATAAAATAGTGGCATCACATCCAAATACTCTGTCCCCATTGAACTTTCATATAATATCAAAGTGTCGATAATTACTGTTATTATTTACAATATTAGCCTGATCAATTACTTTTTTATTATTAAATTAATTAAAACTTAGCACTGAACATCAGCACTGTACTGAACTTACTTAGTAACCTTCTACATTTAATTCCATTTCTTTCAACATAATCATTTTTTTCAGTTACTCCAAGTCTCCATTGAGATTCTTTTTTATGCTTTTATTCATTCTCACTTTTTTCTTTCTTTTTTTTTAAACCCTTACCTTCTGTCTTAGAATCAATACTGTGAATTGGTTCCAAGGTAGAAGAGTGGTAAGGAATAGGCAATGGGGGTTAAGTGACTTGCCCAGGGTCACACAGCTAGGAAGTGTCTGAGGCCAGATTTGAACCTAGGACCTCCCATCTCTAGGCCTGGCTCTCAATCCACTGAGCCACTCAACTGTCCCTTCATTCTTACTTTCTTACAGAATCATAGTAATAGCCTCACAATTTGAATTTTATTTAGGTGGGAAATTAAGATTCAAATATGAAGGGAAGATTTTGAAACATAATTTTTTATAGAACCAGAGATATAACATTGATCTTTGAGGGGGGAAATTTGAAAGCCAATATTTCAATGTCTCTGGAATTCCAATATACATCTTAAAAAAATAATTTCAATAGCTCTTTAAGGTTTAAAGTGTGCTTTTGCTAGAACTCTAACAAGGTAGATAATCTAAATATTATTATCCCTTTTTTATAGATGATGACATCAAAACAAGGTGAAGTCACTTATTTGGCCTGGGTCACACAGCATGGAAATTCAAGCACCAGGCTATGAACCAGAGTTTTGTTTTTCCAATCTTCTTTTTGCATTATGGCATAGTGAGTGCCTCCAAGCCAGACAGAAGCACTACAGTTCATCTTTCAAAGCTCTGTTATAGACTTTAGGAGAAATGAGTGTGACTCTTTCCAGACTGGAAATTTCTAGGTGAAAAGAGATATGATCCCTGGCAGTAAACAACAGAAACCCAAACCAGCCATGACATTGAAAGGTGCTTTTGGGTGGACATTTCTGCGACAAAGGGCAGGCTCTGGAAAGACAAGAAATAGTCATTCAGTTCATGACATTTGTGGTACTTTCTCTGTGGGCACATCACTGTTCCACTGTTCTCTGTTTGGGAATTACAGGAGAATACATTTTGCATGACTTCACATGTATAATGGGTATCAAATGCTTGCCTTCTCTATGAGTATGGGAGGGAGTGGAGGGTACGAGAGAATTTGGAACTCAAAAAAAATTTTTAATGATATTAAAAAATTCAATTCAATCCAATAATTTGTTAAAAAGGGAATTAAAGGGAAAATGAAAGCTTCAGTACCTGCCCTGCAACAGCCTGTGGACACTATCTGCTGCTTAGAAACTGTTGTCATGGAGAGGAACCTGCTAGAGAGAAGAATTTCCCAGCTGAGGAAAATTCTGAGGAAACTGAAGGGTGAGTGAGGCTGGCTAGTTATAAAAACATGCATGTGCCCATGGAATGCTGAGTGCAGCAAGATGGGAGGATTCTGCCCAATTTAACCCCTGTTGCCCACCTCGATGGTATCCTATCTCATTAAAGTAGTGGGAAAAAAGCAAGGTTTGGATCCAGTGCTCATTAACTGTCATCACAGGCAAACCATTTCAGTCCTCAGTTTACATAGTTTGCTGATAAAATGGAAAGAAAATTATTTATTATAATAAACATTCATTTATTATAATTATTAATTTGTAATAATAAAGAATAATGTTCCTTTCCCAGTCATGGTATAATGGGAAAAGCTCTCTATTTGGAATAAAAAACACGAGTTACAATTGCAGATGTGCTCTTTGTGTGACCTTGGGTTTTAACCCTTTAACATTTGTTTCCTCTTCTATAAAATAAAGTGGTTAACTTAAATGGCTCCTAAGGTCACTTTTAGCCTCTAGATCTCTGATTTCTGAGCTCTCTAAAGTTCCTGCCAAGAGGTAGTTGTGGCTTAGTGGTTAAGAGCTCTGCTCCTGAAGTCAAGAAGACCTACATCAAATCCAGCCTCTGACACTTTTCTTGCTGTGACCTTGGGCAAATTGCTTAGCTTCAGAATGCTTAGGAGGCAATGAAGCACCTCAGTGGATAGAGTTAGACATCTTCCTAAGTTCAAATCCAGCCTCAGATATTCCCAAATAATGTGACTCTGGACAAGTCATTTAACCTTTGATTACCTGAGAAAAGGGTCTACTAGAGAAGGAAATGACAAACCATTCCTGTATCCTTCCCAAGAAAAATCCATCAATACCTATGGTCCACGGAGACCCAAAGAGTTAGACACAACTGAACAACAGGGTTCCTTCCAATTCTCAATTCTAGGATCCTGTCTATCACTCCTTGCTACCACTCTTTATCTCCTCTCCTTGTACAGGAACATTCCAGCATCCTCCCCACCACTAAGGCTTAAAACAGATCCACAAAACTTGCTCAAACTGCAACAAATGGCAGGTCCTAATCTGAACTAGAGCATAGGTCTAGAGATAAACTCCTAGTAGACCCCTACATAGCTAAAATCTGTTGGAGTACAAGTTCTTAGCCATGAACTCCCATTTCCCCTGGAATCTCAACCAACCAGAATTATACACAAGAGATAACACTGAAGCAAAAGAACATCTCCTAAAAATAGTCCACCAGGCGGGTCAGGCTCCTTCTTCTTGTCTCTCATTATACCTCCACCCTGGAATCCTGATGGAAATCACTTAAAACTCGTCTGGCTCCTATCTAGAAGCTCCTCAAAAGGAATCAGAAAGGTTCTCAATGTACTTACATAGGTACAGGAAAACCGTTCCTTTCTTCCATTACGAAAGGAGCACTTAAAACACAAAATAGTAAGAAGTCCCCACTGACCAAGAATTAAAACATGAAATAATGTACAAAGAGGTTACTTCAGACATGAAAACATGGATTACTTAGTGGGGCTGTTGAAAAGGCATTTATTTCCCTTGGCTCAGCATTTATGAGCTTCTCCCTCAAGGATGATGTCTCCTGGCCATCCTAACTAACAGTGATCATTTTATCCAAAAAGGGAACATAGTTTCAGCAACCCCTTCTGTTGCCAGTTACCTTGTACTGAGAAGCTCAGGACTTCCCGAACTCTCACACTCATGGGGTTAGCTTCAATGTTTGGAAATGTCCATCTCAGGTCACATTTGTTCACACATTTTTGCACCAATATTCATTAGTGATGTTGGTTTACGATTCTCTTTATATAATATAAAACAGAAGAAGAGGCAGTCAGAGGCCCAAAGTCCAGACTCAAGCTTCCCATATAGCACATGTGCAAGCAAACTTCCTACATGGCCATCAGACAAGAATAGAGACAATCCATGCATATATAAGTACAGACAATATACAGTCAACGTAGATGGAAGATAGCCTTGGAAGGGAAGGTACTGTGGGAGCAAGGCATCACTCAAACAAAGAGAATATAATAAGTACTTACCATGGAGGCAGACAGCTAGGCAGTGAAGTTGATAGAATTTCAGGTCTAGTCAGGAAGACTCATTTTCCTGAGTTCAAATCTGGCCTCAGACACTTATTAGCTGTATGACCCTGGGCAAGTCACCTAACCCTGTTTGTAGTTTCCTCACCTGTAAAATGAGTCAGAGAAGGAAATGACAAACCACTCCAATATCTTTGCCAAGAAAACCCCAAATGGGGTCATGAAGAGACAGACAGAACTGAACAATAACAACAGAAATGCATTGATAAACAACAGGGGCACAAAGAGCCCTTCAAAGAGCTTATGTTCTAACAGAGGAAACAATATATACATCATATAGACAAAATGAATTCAAAGTAGTTTTCAAAGGGAGTAAATAATTCATGAGTCCAGAAATGAATCAAAAGCTTTGCAACAAAGACAATATATGTTATGTTGCTTTTGGGTAGCTTGTACAATAATTAATAGAATCAATAATTAATTGTTCTTTATATCTCTGCTACTTTTTAGCACATGGGCAGCTGGGTGGCACAGTGGATACAGGGCTCGGCCCAGAGTTAGGAGAACCTGACTTTAAATACAGCCTCAGATACTTCCTAGCTATGTGACGCTGGCCAAGTTACTTACCCCTCTTTGCCTCAGTTTCTTCATCTGTCAAATGAGCTGGAGAAGGAAATGGCAAGTCAGTCCAATATCTTTGCCAAGAAAACCTCAAACGGGGTTGTGAAGGGTTGGACATAACTAAAAAAACAAACAAACCAGTGCATGATGATTTTTTTAGCATATTTTTTTGCTTCTCAGTCAATATGTTGTTTTCTTGTTAGTGTTTATAGATTTAAAAAATTAATAAAGGCTGTGAATTCTTTGTATAAAGTGCATAAACAATAATAAGAGGTCTATATTTAGAGTGATCACTGGTGTTCTCATCCTTTGGTAATGGAAACATGACACCTTCTATTAAGAAAGGTGGGATCAGGCTGACATCTGAGAGGAAGCCAGTAAAGTGCCTTGCTAATAATATATGTGCAACTGGGAAGTGTTTGGGCCAATAATTATAGATCTTATCTGGACCTACTTCTTCCTCATTTTGGAGAGAGGCTGGAGTTTCAATTACCTCCCTTTATGTAAGTGGTTTGTCATTCATTCTATTAACGATATGCAAGCTTTCTGTTTCTCATTTGATCCAACTTACATTTTCATAATTGTTATTATTATTATTACAGAAAATCATTCTCATTTTGCTTGATGGAATTTAGATAGATTTAAATTGTCCTGAGGCAAATTTTTATTCTTTTATATTTAATGTTCTCTGGACTATATTATCATTCTTATGTTGCTTGGTTGTGTTCAACTAGAATAGTCCTAAGACAGGTCACTATTCTAACATTATTCTTTTATATTTAATTTCGGTGCACTATTACACAAGAATCTTAAATAACTTTTTTTAGCCAGATATTATTATTATTATTGTGGTATTTTAATATGAATAGTTATGCTGATTGCTGCATGAAATCTACTTTAATCGTAGGGAGTGCTTTTTTGGATATGTTAGTTTTTGCCAGCATTTTGCTTAACATTTTTGCATTAATATTCATTAGGGATGCTGGTTTATAGTTCTTTGCTTTATCTTGGTTTAAGACCATTTTTGCCTCATAAAAAGTTTCATTTCTTATTTTACCACTTTAAATATTTTATTTTTCCAATTACATATCAAAACAATTTTTAATCTTTGTTTTTAAAATTTTGGATTCCAAATTCTCCCCCTCCCTTCCCTCCTCCCTCATTGAGAAGGCAAACAATTTGATATTGGTTACAATTATGTAGCCATGCAAAACATATTTCCATATTAATTGTGTTGTGAAGGTTCATTCAAGCCTTTCCAGGTTTTTCTGAAATCAACCTGCTCGTCATTTCTTATAGCACAAAAATATTCTATCACAATTATATATCACAGACTCCTGCTGGCTGCTAAGATGGTAGAGTAAGAAAAGCTGAAGCTCTCTAACCACCTTCAGACAACAACCACCAAAAAAAATGCCTCAGAACAATCACATCCCACAACTAGTTCATCCATTCCCCAATTGATGGACATACCCTCATGTTCCAACTGATATATATATACATATATTTGTACATATAGGGCCTTCCCCTTAAAAAAAAGTTATTTGGGATATAGTCCTGCTAGTGCTATTGCTTGGTCAAAGGGTATGTATAATTTTATATCCTTTTAGGCAAGATTTCAAATTGCTCTCCAGAATGGTTGGATACATCTCAATGAAAAACAAACAAACAAACCCTTACTGTCTGCCTTAGAATCTATACTAAGTATCGGTTCCAAGGCAAAAGAGCAGTAAGGGATAGGTAATTGGGTTAAGTGACTTGCCCAGGGTACTATAGCTAGGAAGTGCCTGAGTCCAGATCTGAAACCAGGACTTTCCATCTCCAGGGCTGACTATCCACTGAGCCATGTAACTGCCTCTTATTTCTCAATTTTTGAAAATAATTTGTGCATCATTAGTATTAATTGCTCTACATTGTTTGATTGAATTCATTCATCATTATTATTTTTTTAAACCCTTACCATCCATCTTAGAATCAATACTGTATATTGGCTCCAAGGCAGAAGAGTGGTAAGGAATAGTCAATGGGAGTTAAGTGACTTACCCAGGGTCATACAGCTGGGAAGTATCTGAGTCCATATTTGAACCCAGGACCTCCCATCTCTGGACCTGGCTCTCAAACCACTGAGCCACCCAGCTGCCCCCAATTGAATTCACTTATAAATCTATATGTATCCTAATTTCTTCCCCTGATGCCCTTTGGTAGCTCCTTATGGTTTGAAAGTATTTGATTAATAGTAGCAGTTATAATTAACCACCCAAGCATTGGTCAAGGGGCCTCACCATCCTATTCTTTGTTTTTTATTTTTAGAATCTCTGGACAAAAGGATTTGCCAGACAGTCCCAAGAAAATGAGCGGTGACTATTGTCTCCTAGAGATTCTTCTCCTGAGGCTGCAGGGTATCCTTCCTTCCTGCTTACCAGGATAGGAGTGAGAAAGAGGAGATGAAGCAAACCAAACCATCAGAGGAAAGGAAACACTACCACTGTTTAATCTTGCTGATGTAAGGAAGTCTAGGCTTAGTAACACCATTTATGGCAGCAGCTCAGAGCACCAAGGACAGCAAAGACAAAAAGAATTTCCCAGAGAGCTTCAGGAGCCCCAGAATGCTGTTTAGGCAGTCATTCAACAAACATTTCCAGAGTACCTATTATTCATGAGTTCTTTTGTCAATGCTGAAGGTGGGGACAAGAATGAATAAGAAATGGCTTCTTTTTTCCCCAATCCTTACACATTTAGTTGGAATCTTAAACCAGAGTTGAAAGATTTTTTTTTTTATTCACTTAGTCTAGCCTCAGATCTGCCATTAACTTGCTATGTGACCTTGGGAAGTCACTTTTTCTCTGTGGGTGTCCATTTCCTCATCAGTAAAATGTAGTGATCTCAGGAGCAACTAGATGGCACAGGGAACATTGCTGGGCCTGGAGTCAGGAAGATTCAATTCCCTGACTTCAAATCTGGCCTCAGAAATTAGCTGCTTGACCCTGGGCAAGTCATTTAATCCTGTTTGCCTCAGTTTCCTCACCTGTAAAACAAGATGGAGAAGGAAATGACAAACCATTCCAATATTGTGGCCAAGAAAACCCCAAATGGGCTAACAAGGAGTTGGAAACAACCAAAACAACTGAAAACCACAGCAACCTCAGGATTTAGTTGTGGAAAGGACTTAAGAGAATGTTTAGTATGGTCCTCTTTACTTTATAGGTGAGGAAATTGAAGCCCAAACTAGGAGGTCTGATGAAGATGAAAATCCAAGATTCTACGAGAAGGTACACCCGTGTAATAGTGGGGGAAAGTATGAACTGGGAAGTCAGAAAGCTTGGGTTTTGCCTCATTTGCCTCATTTGGCTACTTACTACCCTTATGACCTCAGAGAACTCACTCCCTTCAAAATCTTCATACATAAAAATGGAAAATTGTATTAAGTGATTGTTAAGGTCTCTTTCAGTTTTAAATCCTTTGATCCCTATGAATCCTGTCACTTTACAGAGAGCGAAATTATGGTCCTGAGAGAAAGAAGTGTTTTCTCTAAGATCACTTAGTGAGTCAGCAGCATCCAATCCTCCTGAGCTCCAATGCTTGGGGCTCTTTTCTTTTACTTTTTACTACTCAGTTGAGAGACTGGGCTCACTCCCAAATAATTAGGCGAGAACAATGTAAGTAATCTCACAAGATGGGGGTCAGTGCCCTGTGAGTGGCTCCAGCAGTAAGGCCTGTCTGTAGGGAGGAATTAGAACTCTGGAACCCAGAAGTAGCAGGGAAAGAGGCTTCTTCATCTGGGTATAGTTCGCGAAAGGAATAGCTGGTGAGACAATGTGGTTAATCAGAAACTTTCTACATTGCCTAGGGTTCAAGAATTTGGCTAAGTTTGGTAAACATGTTAAATTCACAGGTCTTACATTACATTACATACATTACAGACCTGTGAATTTAACATGTTTACCACACAGAGCTAGAGAGAGCTAGAGATATATCTCTCTATATATATATTTGTCCATCTCTTTTTTTGAGACTACTGTATTAGCTTTCTAAGAAGTCACACAACCTCCAATCCAGATTTCCCTGGCTGCCAAAGTAATCCTCCTAATGCTCAGCTCTGACCATATCATTTCCCTAAACCAGAAGTTCTTAATTATATATTCAGGATAATGTTTTTAAACTTCATAAAATAAATACATCAGATTACAAACAAACCATATATATATAATATCCTTCCTTCTTTCTTTCCTTCCCTTTCTCTTTCTTTCCTTCTTTCCTTCCTTTTTCTTTCTTTCTTTCTTTCTTTCTTTCTTTCTTTCTTTCTTTCTTTCTTTCTTTCTTCCTTCCTTCCTTCCTTTCCAGAGACAGAGACAGAGACAGAGAGAAAGAGAGAGA
The DNA here is from genome assembly GCF_027887165.1 of Monodelphis domestica. NCBI lineage: Eukaryota > Metazoa > Chordata > Mammalia > Didelphimorphia > Didelphidae > Monodelphis > Monodelphis domestica. The sequence continues at coordinate 318,755,951 of NC_077227.1, read as the reverse complement.
GACAGAGAGAGAGAGACAGAGAAAGAGAAAGAGACAGAGAGACAGAGACAGAGACACACAGAGATAGAGAGACAGAGAAAGAGACACAGAGAGAGAAACCATCATCACTATTCTCTCTCCTCTTCTCTCTGTCTCTCTTTTATTCTTTCCCTTCTTCTCCCCCTCTTCTCTGTGTATATGAGACAAACAGACAGAGGCAGAGAAAGAGAGTCTTACCTGCTTGACTTCACTCTCTTGCCCTGATAGATTCTAGAAGCACTTGTGAGTGCCAGTAGAGCACTCTCCTGGCATTCAGAACTGATGACACAGACCTGGGTTGAAAACACTCTTTGAGGCCCATCTTTAGATATCATGAGCAAGCACTATTCTTTCCCCACTGCCCTAAACCTGAAACTCTGCTCCAGACCTCTCCTGTCACTGTAGTCTGGGAAAGAGAAGAAAGGGAGAGAGAATGTCTGAAAAGTCTAGAAATTATGATAAATGAAAACAACAGCTAAATGAAGTCAATAGGATTTAAAAGTGAGAAACTTTAATTATCATTTAGTACACTCCTTCCCTTTTACAGATAAGGAAACTGAAACCCAGAGAAATTTGGTTATTTGTAAAAAATTAAATAAGGAGAAAATTCTGTATCTGTTAAGATTCTCTCAAATCCTACTTCTCTGATGTCTAAACTTTCCAGGCTCACTTGCTGTCCTCTAAGCTAAGGAGTCTCACTTCATGTCCAGCAAAGGATTACTATGACTTCCTTGAGAATGAGTGGATCTATGACTCCTAGTCATAGGATCAAAGATATTTTAAGTCTGAAAAGGCCCTTAGAAATCACCTAGCCCAACCTCATTTTACAAAGGGGTAAACTGAAGAGACTAAGGTGTATTAGATAGACTACTAAGCTTGAAACCAGGAGTCCTGAAGTTCCTGGTGCTGATACAGACTTGATATGTGACCTTGCACGAGTTCTTTTTTCACGTCTTAGTCTCCCTGTCTGTAAAATGAGGTCCATGGTCTACAACAGGGAATAGATTTCAGAATGTCTGTGAACTTGACTGAGAAAAAAAAATTGCATCTTTATCTTCAGTAACCTTTAACTGAAATTTCATATTTCCTTCCATTAGGAATGTGGGAAACAAACCACACTAGTTATTCCTGGGGCTTTTGTCGATAATAGAAATCATAGATATTTTCATATTGCTTTACAGTTGTTGCTGCTATCTTTAAATAACATCTATTCTCATTACTACTGTAGAATGATGATAGTTATTAGATCTGCCACTATATGTATTACTAGAACAGATGTATTTTAAAATTCTTTTCATAACTGTATCCCAGGGTAATCGGTTGTCTTTGTAAGCCTATGCATTTTATTTTCTGCATTTAAACATATGTTTTTCTGAGAAGGAAGGGGGCCATAGGCATCATCAGACAATCAAAAGGGTCTGTGACACTAAACCTGGTCTAGGTTTTAGGGGTTTCTTCTAGTGCTAATGTTTAATTCTATGAAGCCCAAAAAGAGTGGGACATGCCCAAGGACCTACTGCTACTCAAGTGGTACCACCAGGGCTGTTACTGTTCAATTAGGTCTGACTCTTTGTGGCCCCATGGACCGTAGCTGTCCATTGAATTTTCTTTGTAAGGACACTGCAGTTGTTTGCTATTTCCTTCTTCAATGGATCCCATGGATTCTTTTGTCAGGCAATAAGTGCTTAAGTGACTTGCTTAGGGTCATACAGTCAGGAAGTGTCTAAGGCTAGCTTCCTGACTCTAGGCTCAGTGCTCTTATTATTGAACCACAACTGCCTACCATGGGGCAAGAACCCAGGTTTTCTGACTCTTGACTGTTCTATTTCCCTTGCAACTTAAATTAGTGTTTCACTGCTGAACCAGTAACACATGTAAAGTGCTTTGTAAACCTTAAAATGTTATCTATGAGTCTCTGGGCTTCAATTAATCATTGCTGCTTTATTCTGATTCTTCTACTTGATAGGCTCTATTCTGAAATAAGAATGTCATTTTATATATAATAGAATAACCTCATTCCTAGCATTCCATTTCACTGCATTGTGGCACTTGAGTTAGACTTCAGAAGCAGGTAGATGTGTTCCCTCAGACACTTATTAGATGCGTGATCCTGGGTAAATTATTTCACTTCTTTGGCTCAGTTTTCTCAACTGTAAAATGAGGATAATAATAGCATTTACTTCAAAGAATTGTTGTAAGAATCAAAGATAGGAAACAGGAGGAAGAGCCAAAATGGCAGCAGAGTAGAGGCATGGAAAGCTTGAACTTCTCTGTGAGAACCCTTTCCAACCAACCTTAAAATGATGCTTCAAAATGAACACTGGAGGACAAAATTAAGAAGAGAACAGAGTGAAGTAATTATCATGCAGAGAGAGTCTGGGGAAAGAGAGGAATGCCAAACCCACACGAAGGCCACACAAGCACAAGCCAATGGCAAGCCCTCCCTGCCCCCCCCAGCAACTTCTATCACTTCTCTAAGTTTTAGACCTGAGCCCAATCCAATTTTGAGACACCAAGATCTTGCCTAATCCAATAGCAGAGGACTCCATAACTACTCCCTTGAAGTCCCAAGCCCTAATATAAGACTACAAAGATGTCCCAAGTCCTATCTCAAGGCAATCTGTGGTATGTCTGTCCAGTATAAGTCCTAAGTGAGTCCCAGAGCCCCTGCCCAAGCCTGTGGTTAGTTAGGCCAGGAGCCCCAGCACAAGATACCTTACAGTGCTCTGAGCCCCACAAGCCATCAACAGGCTGTGGGGGAGACTGAATCAACAGTGAGAGGTGGTTTTCAGAAAACCCAGACAAGAAGTTATCATACCATCTTGGAAGAACTAAAACTTGCAGAAACCCAGAACTAGAGCTGAGGGCACCAGAAAAGAAAAACTGAAGTTGAAGAAAGTATCCTCTCTATCTTGAGAACAGAGCCCACCTTTAAGATAAAAATAAAAGTTGAGAAAAAGGTTAGGAAAATGAAATCATATGAAAAACCACCTAACCATAGAAAATTATCATGGAGACAAAGAAGAGCAAGGCAGAATCTAAGAAGGAGACAGACAGTGAGATAAAAGCAGCCTAAACATCATATTACAAGAAATTATCAAAGGGGTGCATCCAGGTGACTCAATGGATTGAAAATTGGGTCTAGAGATTAGAAGTCCTGGGTTCAAATCTGAACCCAGACACTTATTAGGTATGTGACCCTGAGCAAGTCACTTAATCCCCATTACCCAACCTTTATTGCTTTTCTGCTCTGGAACTAATAACCATGATTGATTTTAAGATGGAAGATAAAAGTTTTTTTTTTAAAGAAATTATCAAAGAAAATTCCCCTGAAATTCATTTTTTAAAATTTAATTAATTAATCTAGAATATTTTTTCATGTTTACATGATTCATATTCTTTTCCTCCCCTCCTCTTACCCCTCCTCCCATAGCTAACACACAATTCCACTGGGTTTTACATGTGTCATTGATCAAGACCTATTTCCATATTATTAATATTTGCAATAGAGTAATCATTTAGAGTATACATCCCCAATTATATCCCCATTGAACTACGTGATCAAGGAAATATTTTCTTCTGCATTTCTACTCCCACAGTTCTTCCTCTGAATGTGGATAGTGTTTCTCATAAGTCTCTCAGAATTTTCCTGTAACATTGCATTGCTGCTAGTAGAGAAGCCCATTACATTCGATTGTGCCACAGCATTTCACTCTCTGTGTACAATTCTCCTGGTTCAGCTTCTTTTACTCTGCATCAATTCCTGGAGGTCGTTCCAGTTCACATGGAATTCCTCCAGTTCATTATTCCTTTCAGCACAATAGTATTCCATCATCAACAGATTCCACAATTTGTTCAGCCATTCCCCAATTGAAGGTCATCCCCTCATTTTCCAATTTTTTGCCACCACAAAGAGTGTGGCTATAAATATTTTTGTACATTTTTCCTTATTATCTCTTTGGGGTACAAACCCAGCAGTGATATGGCTGGATCAAAGGGCACTTCCCTGATATTCTTGACAAGAGGGTAAAATAGAAATTGAAAGAATCCACCAATCGCCTTCTGAAATAACTTCCCAAATAATAACTCTTTGGAATATTATAGTCAGATTCAAGAGCTCCCAGGTCAAGGAGAAAATACTGCAAGAAGCTAGAAAGAAGTAATTAAAATATCATGGAGCCATGGTCAGGATTACCCAAGACTTAGCAGTTTCTATATTAAAGGATCAAAAGACTTGGAATGTGATATTCCAGAAAGCAAAGGAACTAGGGTTTCAATTTATCCAGTAAGCCTGAGTATATACTGTGTTTTGGGTTCTAAGGCAGAAGAGCAGTAAGGGCTAGGCAATGGGGAGTAAGTGACTTGCCCAGGGTCACACAGCTAGGAAGTGTTTGAGGCCAGATTTGAACCCTGAACCTCCTGTTTCTGGGCATGGTTCTCAATCCACTGAGTCACCTACCTGCCCCTCTGAGTATATTCTTTCAGAGGGAAAAAATGGATATTTAATAAAGTAGAAGATTTCCAAGTATTCCTGATGAAAAGACCATCCCTAAACAGAAAATTTGATATTTAAAATCAAGACTCAGGAGAAGCATAAAAAGGTAAACAAGACTGAGAAAATTTAAGGGATTCAAGAGGGTCAAACTTTATATTCCTACATGGAAAGATAACATTTGTAATGCTTAAAATTTGTATCATTATTAGAGCTGTTAGAAGGTATGCATAGACAGAGGGTGTGGGAGTAAGTTAATTGAGGCAGCATGATATATAAAAAAATCAAAGGGTGAAAAAGAACATAGCACTGAACTAAAAGGGAAGGGAGAGGTAGAATGGGGTAAATTCTCACCTAAAGAGGTGTGAAAAAACTGTTACAGTGGAGGGAAGAAAGAGGGTGGTGACAGGCAATGCTTAAACTTTACTCTCATTGAAATTAGTTCAGAGAGGAAATAATAGATATATTCATTTGAGTATAGAATCCCATCTTATCTTATAAAGAAGTAGGAGGGAAATAGTACAGGGGAGTAGGGTAATAGTAGGGAGGAGGAAGTGGGAGTCATGGTGATTAAAAGCAAAAAACTTATGAGGAAGAACAGAGTGAAAAGAGAGAGAAAAAAGCAGAATCAAAAGGGGAAAATAAGATGGAGGGGAATACATAGTTGGTAATCATAACTGCAAAAGTGAACAGAATGAACTCACCCATAAAATGGAAGCAGATAGCAGAATGAATTAAAAACCAGAATCCAGTAATTTGTTACTTACAAGAAACACATTTGAGTCAGGGAGACACCTGACCCGAGAGTAAAGGCAAGGTGCTAGAACAAAATTTGTTGTTTCAACTTAAGTAAAAAAATCAGGAGTAGAAAAATTTTATCTCAGACAAAGCTAAAGCAAAAATAGGTTCAATTAAAAGAGATAAGGGAATTATATATTGATAAAAGGTACCATAGGCAATGAAGTAATATCAATACTAAATATATATGTACCAAATGGCATAGCCTCTCGATTTTTAAAGAAGCAATTAAATGACTTTCAGGAGGAAATAGACAGTAAAACTATACTAATGGGGGACCTCAACTTTCCCCCTCTCAGAACTACATAAATCTAACCAAAAAGTAAACAATAAATAAGTGAAGGAAATTTTAGAAGAGTTAGATTTAATATATCTCTAGAGAAAATTTAATGAGAATGGAAAGGAATATACCTTCTTTTCAGCAGTTATGGCACCTATACAAAAATTGACCATGTGTTAGAGCATAAAAACTTTGCAAACACACAAAAAAGCAGAAATAGTAAATGCATCCTTTCTGGATCATAATGCAATAAAAATTATAATCAGGAAGGGTCCATGGAAAGACAAATTAAAAATTAATTAGAAACTAAAAAATCCAATTGTAAATAACAGGTGGGCCAAAGAACAAATTATAGAAACAATCAATAATTTCATTTTAGAGAATGATAAAAAAGAGAGAACATATCAAAATTCATCAGATACAGCCAAAGCCATATACTTAGGGGAAAATTTATATCCCTAAATGTTTACATTAATAAAATAGAGAAAAAGTTATTCAATAAATTGGGTGTGTAACTAAAAAAGAGTAGAAAAAAAACAAATTCAAAATCCCCAAGTAAAAACTAAATTGGAAATCCTAAAAATCAAAGGAGAAATTAATAAAATTGAAAGTAAAAGAACCATTGAACTAGTAAATAAGACTAGGAGTTGGTTTTTATGAAAACAAAAAAAAATAGAGCATTGGTTAATTTGATTTTAAAAAATGAAAATCAAATTATCAGTAACAAAAATGAAAAGGGTGAATTCACCACCAATGAAGAAAAAGTTAAAACAACCAATAGGAGCTATTTTGTGCAGTTTTAGGTCAATAAATCTGATAATCTAAGCAAAATGGATAGATGTATACAAAAATATAAATTGTCCAGATTAATAGAAGAGGAAATGGAATACTTAAATAATTCCATCTCAGAAAAAGAAATTGAAGAAGTCATCAATGAACTCCCTAAGAAAAATTCCTTTCACACGTGAATTCTAGCAGACATTTAAAGAACAATTAATCAATACTATATATACTATTTGGGAAAATAGGCAAATAAAGAGTACTACCAAATTCTTTTTCTGACACAAATATGGTGCTGATACCTAATCCAGGAAGAGAAAAACAAAAAAAATTATAGATCAATTTCCTTAATGAAGATAGATGCAAAAATTTTAAATAAAATACTAGCAAGGAAACTATAGTAACATATCATGACATACCTTGACCAGGTGAGATTTATTTCAGGAATGCAGGGCTGATTCAATATTAGGAAAAGTATCAGCATAATTGACCATATCAATAACCAATCTGAGAAACCATAGGCTTATCTCAAAAGATACAGAAAAATGCAATGTCCTTTCTTATTAAAAATACTAGAAAGCATAGGTATAAATGGGCTTTTCCTTAAAACGATAAAGAGTATTTAAAACCATCAGGAAGTATCATCATCATCATCATCCTGTATTGGGGATGAGCTAGAAGCTTTCTCAATAAGATCAGAAGTGAAGCAAGGATTCCTATTATCATCACTACTGTTTTTAATGTTGTACTAGAAATGCCAGCTTTAGTAAAAAGACAAGAAAGAGAAAGTAAAGGAATTAAAGCATGCAATGAGGAAACTAAACTATCACTCTTTACAGATGATATAATGGTATACTTAGAGACTCCTAGAGAAACAATTTAAAAAATTAGCTGAAATAATTAATAATTTTAGCAAAGTTGAAGGATGCAAAATAAAGCAATGTAAATTATCAGCATTTCTATTTATTACCAACATTATTCAGCAGCAAGAGATGGAAAAAGAAATTCCATTTAAAATAACTCTAGATAATATAAAATATCTGAGAATCTACTTGCCAAGACAAACATAGGAATAGGATGAATACAATTACAAAACACTTTTCACACAAATAAAGTCATATCTAAATAATTGGGAAAGCATTAATTGCTCATAAATAGGCTGAGCTAATATGATAAAAAAAGACAATTCTACCTAAATTAATTTACTTATTCACAGCCATCCCAAAAATTGTTTTATAGAACTAGAAAACATAATAATAAAATTAATGTGGAAGAACAAAAGGTCAAGAATATCAAGGGAATTAGTGAAAAAAAATGTGAATAATGGTGACCTGGCAGAACCAGATCTCAAACTATATTATAAAGCAACAATCATCAAAACAATCTGATACTGACTAAGAAATAGAATGGTGAAGCAATGAGATAGATTAGGTACACAGTATGCAGGGGTAAATGACCTCAGCAACCTAATGTTTGATAAACCCAAAGATCTCAGCTTTTGGGATAAGAACTCACTATTTGACAAAAACTGCTGGGAAAACTGGAGAACAGATGGCAGAAACTAGGTATGGACCAATATATCTCATACCCTATGCCAAGAAAGGCTAAAATGGACATATGATGCAGACATAAAGGGTGATAATAGAAATAAATTAGGGAAACAGACTAGTTTACCTGGCAGATCTATGGAGAAGGGAAGAATTTATGACCAAATAAGAAATAGAGAACATTTTGAGATATAAAAAAATAATTTTGATTATATTAAATATTAAATGAAATTTAAATTTAAATTTAAATTTAAGAGGTTTTATACAAACAAAGCCAATGTAATCAAGTTTAGAAAGGAAACAACGAATTAGGAAAAAATTTAACAGCAAACTTCTCTGATAAAGGTCTTTTTCTCAAATATATGAGTCAAATTTGAAAGAATGTCATTCCCTAATTGACAAATGGTCAAAGGATATGAATAAGCAGCTTTCAGATGAAGAAATCAAAGCTATTAATAATCATATGAAAAATGTTCTAAATCACTCTTGATTAGAGAAATACAAATCAAAACAACTCTGAGGAACTGCCTCACACCTATCAGATTGGCCAATATGACAGTAAAGGAAAATAATAAATGTTGAAGGGGATGTGGCAAAGTCAGGAACTAATGCATTGTTGCTGGAGTTGTAAACTGATCCAACCATTCTAAAGGGCAATTTGGAACTACATCCAAAGGGCTATAAAACTGTGCATATAACCCTTTGATCCTGTAATACCATTACTAGATCTACATCCCAAAGAGATTTTTTTTAAGGGTAGGAAAGGACCTATTTGTTGAAAAATATTTATAGCAGCTCTTTTTGTGGTGGAAAAGAATAGTAATTTAATGGGGATATCCATCAATTGTGGAATGGCTGAACTGGTGATGGAACACTATTGTGCTATAAGAAATGATGAACAGGATGATTTCAGAAAAAACTCCAAAGACCTATATAAACTGATATAAGGTGAAATAAGCAGAATGAGCAGAACATTGTAGACAGTAACAACAATATTGTGGAATGATCTATTATGTAAGCCTTAACTGTTCTTAGAAATACAATGAACTAGGACAATTCTGAAGGACTTATGACAAATAAAGCTATTCATCTCTTTGGAGTCTGAAAGCAGATCACGGTGTACTATTTTTCACTTTAGTTTATTTGCGTTTTTATTTTGGGATTTTGGTTTTATATGAGTATTCTCTTACAACAATGACCAAGATAGATAATACCGGGATCAAATTGTTTATCATCTCAGGGAGAGGGAAGGGAATGACAAGAGGGAGATAATTTGGATCTTATAATTTTGGAAAACATATATTTAAAATTGTTATTACATGTAATTGGGAAAATAAAATATCTTTTAAAAAGATGTGAGACAATGTTTGCAGAAGATCAAAAATAATATGAAATATTTTTTAAAGTGAGGTAGCTACGTGGTGCAGTGGATAAAGCACCAAACCTGGAATTGAGAAGACTCTTCTTCCTGAGTTCAAGTCCAGCCTCAGATATTTACTAGCTATGTGACACTAGGCAAGTCACTTAACCTTGTTTTCCTCAGTTTCCTCATTTGTAAAATAAGCTGAAGGAGGAAATGGCAAACCACTCCAATATCTTTGCCAAGGAAACCCCAAATGGGAAGATGAAACTAGGACACAGTTAAAAATGACTGATTTCTAAAGTGCTTAGCAGTACTTTAAAAGTGCTTAGCAGCTAGGTAGCACTGTAGATAGAGCACTAGGCATAGAGTCAAGAAGACCTGAGTTCATATTTGACCACAGACAGCTGTCTGACCACAGGCAAGACACTTAACTTCTATTTGCCTCGGTTTTGTCACCAGTAAAAGGGACATAATAACAGCACCTACTTCCCAGGGTTATGGTGTGGATCAAATGAGATAAGATTTGTAAAAATTCTTTGCACAGACATGGCACATAGTAGGCATTTAATAAATGCTTATTCCATCTCTTCCTTCCCTTTGAGTGAATCAGGTGCTTTGAATCAGTTGGCCTGAGTTCTAGTCCTGCCTCTGCTAAACTAGGGCAAATCAATTCTCCCTGGGCCCTGGTGTCCTAAATTGCAAAATGATTGCAAAAGGTCCCTTCCAGATCTGACATTCTATATTCCAGGACTCTTAGGACTCATTCGAGCTCTGACATTTTATGTTCTATGACTTTAAGGCTGCTTTCCAGCCCTGGTGTTGTTCTGTGTTGTCATGTATAAAAGCTAATAAAAGCACATTTGTAAATTAAAGGAAGCACACAGATCCTGTCAAGATGTGAACTTGGGAAATAGTATCAGAACCCAAAGTTTGCTTTGGCCATTCTTAATCCCCGGCTCTTTCTCCCTCCCTTGATTTTGGCAGGGGGAAATCCTGTTCCTCTGGCTATCTCAGCCCTGCTTGCCCTCCAGAGTTCAGACTGCTCTGCTGGAGTGACTCACATTGGAGGAGGCCCTGAAGCTCATCTGGTCCTACTGACATCACCGGTTCAGCTGCTAGCCTGTCTGACAAGGAGTGAGAGCTGGGAAGTGGCATCTGGGTGAGGAGTGAAGAATTTGCCAGGAGGCTGAGAATGTATTTTTAAACATTGGGTGAAAAGAGTCAGGGAGGGAAGGAAAAGAGAATTAATGGGGCCAGCTTGGATGTGTAGACATACAAGCTGGACTTTGGTCTGGGTCCGTGATGGAGGAATGACTCCCAGTTACCTTTTGTCATCAGGCAGATCAATACTGCTGGAAACTACTGTATGGATCTGGCTCAAGGGAGAGGACACCCAAGCCTCAGTAGGATTTCTTGCTTGTTTGCTTGTTCAGTCATTTCAGTCATGTCTAATCTTTGTGGTCCTATTTGGGGTTTTCTTGGCAAAGATACTTTGCCATTTCCTTCTCTAGCTTATTTTCCAGTTGAGGAAACGGAAGCAAACAGGTTTAAGTGATTCACCCAGGGTCATACAGCTAGTAAGCAGATGAGGCAGAATTTGAACTGAGATCTTCCTGACTCCAAGCCTACCACCCTATCCACTGTGATACCCAGGGTTTCTAGTGCCTGCCATTTTTTTAGGGGATAAATGCTCATTGATGACATTAACAATAATAAGAAGAAGAAGTAATAGCTAAACATTTCTAAAGCACTGTAATTAGATGATCTCATCTGATTTTTCTAATGGTCTTGTGAAGTAGGTAGCATAAATATTATTACTCCCATTTTACAGATGAGAACCATAAACATCATGGTAATGGAAAGAATGCTGCATTTTGAATCAAAGGATATGGGTTCAAATTCTGACTCTCTAACTCTCTAAAGTGGGTTCTCCAGTAACCACTTAAAACTCTCTGGGCCTATCTAAATATTGACATTAAGTATCTGTGAAGCATCCACTAGGCACTTTCTCTCCCTTAGAGCCATTCCTGGTGATTACAACCAATAGACAAGCTCAAGGTATGATAAGTTTTAGGTTTTGTATCCATATTGGCATTATGGGAGTTTATGAAACATTGGATGAAACTCTCAGAAAATATTACTCCCTCCTGGTGTTCTCCTTGACTACGAGTAACTTAAATATTCTGTGAAATATAAAAATTGCCTTAGAAATTCTTCTTGGTCCCCTTCCCCCCATCAGTTTAACCACCTTTGCACACTCAGTTTTTTACATTTACAACTGACACTTAGCCCAGTACTTGGCACACAGTAGGCACTAGATAAATGTTAATTGATTCATCTCCAATTATCACACAGAACGAAATCTGTGTAAAGAGTTTTTTTCTATGGGAAAAGCCTCCATCTCAGCAGATGGTTTTGCTAGGGTGGGGTGGGTGTATAGTGGAGAGGGAAAGATGGGGAGAGATGTAAACCTCAAAATTTCTCAGACTTATGAATGTTAGGGGTTTCCCCCATTGGGGAATCTTCTACTTAAAAAAATTCCCTAGCAGATGGTGAGAACTCTACTTGAGTGTGGGGGCTCCTAGCTATGGGAGTGTCCCTGCTCCACCCTACTTAAGACTGCTTTAGGACAGAAAACTGTTTGCTAAACAATGAAAGTACTTTGATCCATGCTTATGGAAGGGACAGGAAGTTCTTTGAGTCATGACTGTTTTAAAATTGATACAATGGGATGCTGGGTACCCATATAGGTGGGGCAACTTGTAAACTACTTAAACCTAAAAGGGTGATAACTTATTCAGAGGTTTTTTCTTAATGAAATTTGTCGACACAGCAGCATTTTTTCCTGATTTACTAAAGAGATTAAAACTACTCAGCTGTGAATTCAAAATGGGCGGTCCTTTAGAAACATCTACAGTGATTGGTAGATGTAAGGACTTAGGGGAGGTGACAGAGGAGATTTTGCCCTTAAAAATAAGAGCTTGGATCTCATTCAGGAATCTCGATTTCTGACTCTCATTCTGAAGGAGAGCTCCTTGAGGAGCTCCTCTGAGGGGCTCTGTCCCTCTGGGGTAGGAGCTCTGGAAGCTCTTGAGAGAGGCCCTTTGAAACAATCTCTGGCTGGAAGACTCTTTGAGGAAGGACGCTGGCCTGGTGTCACTAGTATCCTTGTTTAGTCAGACCTTATGGTGAGTGTTAAAAAACTGACTGATTTCTCTTTTAAGACTCAAGTCTAGGCCATATTGGCTTGAGGCCCTTCATACTTATTCCTTTCTTACTCTCTCTCTCTTTCTTTGATTATTCATTGTATTGTTAATTAAAATCTCTATAAAACCCAATTGACTTGGGTATTTGAATAATTGGGAATATTTCCCTGGCGACCACCTTATATTTGATTTTAAAACCCAAGACACTGTGGTGAAACATATTTCTGCGGTCAAATTTACTCACCCTCTCTTATATCTATCACAATTTATATCTTCTACTATTTTAATCACTACAGTTTAAGACCTCAACCATTTTAAATCTCACAGACAGAAGATGCCCTCAGCCTGTCTTCCCAGCCAATAGGAAAGAGTGCATCATTATTTTTTTTTATGACCTTACCTTCATCTTAGAATCAATACTTAGTTCTAATACAATAGAACTAATGCAATATTAGTTCTAAGGCAGAGGAGCAGTAAGGGCTAGGCAATGGGGGTTAAGTGACCTGCCCAGGGTCACACAGCTAGGAAGTGTCTGAGGCCAGATTTGAACCCAGGATCTTCCATCTTTGGACGTGTCTCTCAATCCTCTGAGCCACCTAACTCCCCCCTAACCTATTCCAGATACTTATTCACCTAAGATGAAGAAGGAATAAACACAACAGAGACAGAAGGAAAGGTACCAAGTAGGGGAAAGGGCCTGGTACCTTTCCTCTACCCTGAGGTCCACCACAGTTTTTACTTTGTCCTCCAACAGGAAAGAGAGACAAGGGGAAAAAAAGAGAGAGAAATAGAGAGACAGAAAGACAGACAGAGATAGAGACCAATAGAGATAGAAAGACAGAGAGGAGTTTACCTGAACTTTTTTATTCACACTCGATTTTTTCTCTGTAACCAACTAAAAGATTTTTTTTTTTGGTCATGGTGCAGTAAGTCAACAGGAAATAGAGGATACCTGTGCATGTTTTGAAGCAGGAATGGAGCCCCTTCATCCTGTGTGTATGTAGAATCAGGACCCTCAAGCTTCCTTGTTTTGGGTTGTGATGCTCAAAGAATTGAGCTTTTATTATATTACTTCTTAAATATAGAGATTATGAAGGAGAATTATGAGAAATAAAATCAGAAAAATAGAGATAGGTGCTAGATTTTAGGAGATTCACTTAGTTGATCTATATTTTCGTAGCAATCTAAAGAGGGTTAGTCAGATCCCTGTTTTTCACAGCACTCATGGAAGCTATAAAGTGTTTGTGGCTACTGAGTTAGATTCCCAGGCACCGTTTTGTTTTGTTTTGTTTTGTTCTGAAAAATTTATTGAGTCAATTTAGAACATTATTCCTTGGTTACAAGAATCATATTCTTTCCCTCCCTCTCCTCCCCCCATCCTTCCTGCAGTCAACACGCAATTCCACTGGGCATTACATGTGTCCTTGATCAGAACCTATTTTCGTGTTGTTGATATTTGCACTAGGATGTTCATTTAGAGGCTATATCCCCGATCATATCCCCTCAACCCATGTAATCGAGCAGTTGTTTTTCTTCTGTGTTTCTACTCCCACAGATCTTCTTCTGTATGTGGATAGAGTTCTTTTTTGTGGATCCCTCTGAGTTGTTCAGGATCACTGCATTGCCACTAATGGAGAAGTCCATTACATTCAATTGTACCATACTGTATCAGTCTCTGTGTATAATGTTCTCCTGGTTCTGCTCCTCTCGCTCTGCATCACTTCCTGGACGTTGTTCCAGTCTCCATGGAATTCCTCCACTTTATTATTCCTTTGAGCACAATAGTATTCCATCACCAACATATACCACAATTTCTTCAGCCATTCCCCAATTGAAGGGCATCCCCTCATTTTTCAGTTTTTTGCCACCTCAAAGAGTGCAGCTATGAATATTCTTGTACAGTTCATTTTCCTTTTTATCTCTTTAGAGTACAAACCCAGCAGTGCTATGGCTGGATCAAAGGGCAGACAGTCTTTTAGTGCCAGGCACAGTATTAAAGAAAGCTCTAGATCTGATTCTAGCCTCAGCATAAACCCTTGCCCCAACCAGCTGTGTCACATATATAAACCATTTATCATAAAAACCACAAGAGGAAGTTTGTGAATGGCTTAGTACAACCCATCCCCACTGCTAGAGAAAGCCCAGAGCTTGTGTCCCACTATTAATAGATCAGGAGGTTCACTTTCATATAGGAAAAACAGGACACATTCAGGGCAACATGCTTTCGTTGGAAAGAGTGCTTATCTGGAGCCCTGGCTTCCCATACTAGCTCTACTACTTTCAATAAAAAAAGGGATGATTTTGTGCAAGGGAGGATGTCCTGCCACTGGGCATTCCACCTCTCCTCTGGTGTTCTCCTTCAGACTAAGTCACCTTTTAGGATCCCTTATGTCTCTTAGTTCTAGGCTCTTAATTCTCACTGGAGAAAAAAGAGAGATTTCCAAAGGGGTTAGACTCAGACTTTCCAGTCATCTGGATTTTTTTTAATCCTTGCTTTCCATCTTAGAACCAATGTTGGTTCTAAGGCAGAAGAGTGCTAGGTAATGGGGGTTAAGTGACTTGCCCAGGGTCACATACCCAGGTAGTGGCTGAGGCTAGATATGAGCCCAGGATTTCCCATCTGGTTCTCTATCCACTGAATAACCTAGCTGCCTCCTGTGATCTGGGTTTTATAGAATCTTTTAGAGAATATATACAGTCTATTTGGGGAGATAATATGTATATATAGGAGAATATGTAGACTAAATACAAGGTAGTTAGGGAGGGAGGGTGCTAGAGTTAAAGGTATTCAGGAAAGTTTTAGGTGCTTGAGTGGTGCTTGAGCTGAATCTTGTAGGAAGAGAGGAAGATCCTAAAAGGTGGAGGTGAGGAAGGAGGGCATTCCAGACATGGGGGAAAGTCAGTATAAAGACAAAGACATGGGAGATGAAGAATCATGTATGAGGAATAGAGAGAAGTACAATTTGACTATACTGTAAAATGCAAGAGAGGGGAGTAATATATAAAGAGATGGAAAAGATAGGCTGGCGGCAGGTTTCAAAGGGCTTTAAAAAGTAACTAAGCATAGTAGATAGATGGAGAGCTGGGCTTGGAGTTGGGGAGATCTGAGTTCAAATTTGACTTCAAATGCTTCCCTAGAGCAAGTCATAATGGCTATCTGCCTCAGTTTCTTCAACTATAAGATGAGGGTAATAATAGCACCTGTCTCCCAGGGTTGTTGTAAGGATAGATAATATTTTTAAAGCACTTAGCATAGTGCCTGGCACATAGTAATAGGTACTCAAGAAATGCTTGTTCCTTTTTTAAAAATAGTTTTGTTGAACTTTTTTTTCTTTTATTAATTACTATAAAGGTTGTGAGGCAGTCAGGAAAGAGAGAAACAATGTAGATGATATAAAAAACAAAATAAATCAATTTGAATTTTTAAAAGTAAAACAGAAATTTATATTTTATTATAGGGGCAATAGGGAGCCCCTGGAGTTTATTGAGCAGAGCAGTGATATAGTCATATCTGTGCTTAAGGAAAATTACTTTGGCTGCTATTTGGAGGTTAGAATGGCTTGGGTCAAAGTGATCGATTAGAAGATCATTGTTACAGTTTAGGTAAGACAATGAAAGCCTGAACTAGGGTGGAATCTGCATGAATAGAGCGAAAAGAAGTTAAATACAAGAGATTATGTAGAGGTAAAAATAAAAAGATTTAGCAACTGATTGCAAATATTTTGGGGGGGGAGTGTGTAAACCTTAAAATTTCTTAGACTTATAAATGTTGGAAATTTCACCATTGGGAAATTTCATACTTGAAAAATTTCCTACTGATAGTCTATTGGAATGTGAACCCCCTTGGCATGGGAGGGTCTTTCTCCTCCCTACTTAAGATTACTTTAGGACAGAAACCTTTTGCTGAGCAATGGAAAGGGCTTTGACCTATGCTTAAGCATAGAACAGGAAGTTCTTTGAGTCATGATTGATTTTAGAATTGATACAATACTTGGAATGACAGAACCAGGTCTTGGAACTTCCAATCTCCACCCTACTCAGGGTAACAGGATTTAGGAAGGGCTGCAGCAAAGGATCAAGATTTAATTATTTGAGAATATGACCTTCAACAGACATGTGCAAAGCCACAGACCTCTGGGTGGTCCTGGGTTAAGCGAGAGCCTCCATTGGCACAGGGAAATTGATGGAAAGTGATTGGTAGATGTGAGAACTGAGGGGAGGGAACTTGGAGGGTTTCCTTAAAGATAGGGGGGTCTGAAGACTCAGGTGAGGTGGTAGAGGAGTTTGGCTGAGTGGTTGGAGTGTGCTCTGAGAAGCTTGCTCTGAAGGAAGCTGAAGGTGGGGGCCTCTGAGACTGTTTCTCCATTTTGGTCACATGAGTAATAGGGACTGATCTCTTTTCTTTGCCTCAGCTATCTAAGGGCTTGGGCCTTTTGGCCCAGCCTAAACAGAGGGGGTATTTAAGCCCTATTCCCTTCTCTCTCTCTCTCTCTCTCTCTCTCTAATACCTTTCTTCCTCCTGTTTGTAATTAAACTCCATAAAAGGTTGACTGCTGACTTGAGTTTTCACTAAGGAATTACATAGCTGAATTCCTTGGCGACCTTAAATTAATATATATCAGTCTTTTAAAGTGATTTCCTTGTCACAAGTGGCTAGTGTTTTCTATTTTGGGTAATCTTTCTTTCTCTTTCTTCCCCAAATCTAAAGTCAGTGTTAAGCCTTAGAAACACATGCACCTGAACACATTACATTATACATATGTATACATACATACACATACAATCACGCATACACACGGATTCACACAAGCCACCACTTGCTATAACGTGCATGGGTGCACACCCAGTATGATACACTTCCATGGACACCCCCTCCAGCTCCCATCTGTACCTTCAGTGTACACTTCAGTGTACCTTCAGTGAGGCAGGTGAATGATGTTGAAGTGGGGGGGGGGTGGAGGTTACAGGGAATACAACTGAAGAGGAATGTTTTAGGGTCCCCTGTAAGAATGAGGAATGTGTCATTGGGAAACAGACCCTTTTCCCACCCTCACCAGATGAGGCAGTGGCAACAGACCAGGGCTGAGGGAAAGCTGGTCCCTGAAGGCCAGCAGGAAAGGGGACAACAGATGACCATCTTTGGCCTGTTGACCTGGATTGGTCCCTCTGTTGTGTGGGGTCACAAGGTGGATAAATTGTGGAGCAAGTATGTCTCCTGGAGCCCAGGGTTGGTACTTGCCAAGGTAGAGATCCCCCTTCCCCTGGATATCCCCTCAGGCAGGCTAGAGGCATGGGGGTGCCATTCCCTTTGATGAGAGCCAAGAGAAACCCAACTCTAAGGCCCAGGGGCTCTCAGCCTTCTTGCTCTGCACTGTGTTGGGTCTAGGGCCAGGTAAGAGCTCAACCTTCCTGGTATGTGGCAGCTGTGTAGAATGTGAGGGGCATGAGGAGCATGGAAGGTGGAAGGGGTGGGCAGGGTGTGGTGGGCTCAAGGAGCTGGGAGAGTGAGAGGATTAATCATCCTTGTCCTTAGTCCCATGCTTCAGGATCCGGGTGAACTCCACATAGTTGAAGTTGCCCTTCTTGTCAATAGGTGCCTCTCGGTACATCTCATCCACCTCCTCATCCATGAAGTGATCCCCCATGGTTGTAAGCAGCTCCCGAAGGTGGTCCTCCTGGATGACTCCTGAGGCCTCCTCATCAAAGCAGGCAAAGGCATTTCAGATAACATCATCAGGGTCTGTTCCATTCAGCTTCTCTCCAAACATGGTGAGAAACTTGGTAAAATTGATGGGCCCAGGAGCCTCACTCATCATCCCTTCCAGGTATTCATCTGTGGGGTTCTTTCTGAGGGAGGCCAGCATGTCATGGAGATCCTCCTTGTCAATGAATCCATCTTGATTCTGGTCGATCATGTTGAAGGCCTCTTTGAATTCCTGGATCTGAGACTGGTCAAACATGGCAAAAACATTGGATGTGGCCCGCTGAGGACGTTTCTTTGTGGTCTTAGCCTTGGCCCGTTTGCTCGACATCTTGGCTTCTTGGGAGAGGAGTGCCTCTGCCTCAATTTCTCTGGATTTCTTCAAGGCTCAGCTTATATCCCTTCTTCAATAGGAGGCTTTTCCTGGTCTCTGCAAATGTGTTTTTAAGGAATCAATAGTGTTAAAGGTCTTTCTTTTTCTTTTTCTTTTTTTTCCAGTTGAGTTTGGGGTTTTCCTCAATTTACAAGTTCTATTTTTCTTGTGTTACTTTAAAGCACCTGGCAATGTTGTCTGGTTTCTGTCCATAAGCAGAATTCAGTGGAGTGTATATTGAAGGTGATTGATGTTCTTGGCTTGCCTTGTTTGTAATGGGAGTGAATGTGGCTCTGTGAAGAAGGAAAGGAGGAAGGCAATGGGTAGTGATCTCTAGGTTTTAATTCTGTGAATGTAATCTTTTAGGGCAATAGTCTGGGGGGATTCAGGTGGGATATATGTTTATTCTGTAAGTCTTTGCTCTTATATTATTTCTTTTGTGTTGGAGAGAGAACAATAATCACCCATTAGTGAGGGACGTTAAAGAGAGAGAATTCACAGAGGGGGATCAGTGGGGACCTCATTCTCTGGGAGCTGCCTTGCAGCCCTCATTTCCCCAGACTGTGACCTTGTCAGCCAGTGAGGGTATGATGGCCTCCAGCACAGATTAATAATACTATTCTGTCATTTAAGGGTCCCCCCAAAGCAGTACTTGGGTTTATTCAAAATCTCTTCTCCCACCCCCACTCCTGCCTTGTGACTCCATCTTGCTTTAGGGACCTCTACAGTTTCTCTCTCAGACTTAGATTAATACTCAAGTTGGGGTATTCCTGAAAGATGAAAGATTTCAGGATTAGTATAGTTGAGCCCCCTATGTCGAATACCTGCATACACTGCTCAATTCACAATATTTATGAAATACAGAGTTTGGCTTTGTTCCACTACATCATGGTTCTACCTGCTTTCTGCTCTAGGTCCTGCTTAGAGGAAAAACAAGAGAATGACAAATCTTTAACAAGAGAAAAAGTCATGGAACACAGAACTTATATGAGAAGGCACACAGTATGGAGCTGGAACAGAAGAAGAAAAGTTGGCATAGCAGGGAAGCAAAGTTGATCTGTTTTTTTGCTATTACAATGAACCATTTGGACTGGAAGCCATAAAATCCAGGAAGGTGTGGGATGGGAGAAAGTGGATTCTCTTGCATTCTAGAATTCTAGTTTGACTTGCATGTGAGCCCTTTATATATATATATATATATATATATATATATATATATATATATATATATATATATATATATTTGTTCCATAAATAAAAATTTCCCTATGTCTTCTTAGCCTAAAAATTTATAAGGAAACTGAAGTTCTCTTTTTTGCTGAGGTTGCTTTTTTGTTGTACATATACACATACAAATACACAAATATGTATTTGTATGTGTATGTAAAAGGTACAAATAAGATATATTTATTCCTAGGGTATTTTTTTGCATGGAAATATGAGCCAGAGAGAGACCTTTTCTCATGTCTTCTTCCCCTTAATTTATACCTGTGTTGGGGCAATCATGACATGAGCTATGACCTCAGAGATCCTCCATCTTGTCTAAATTATACTGAATAGGCATCTTCTTTATAACATCCCCATCAAGTAGTCATTCTTCCTTTATTTGAAGACCTCTAGTCCCAGGGAATTCACTGCCAACTAAAGTAGTCTGTTCTATTTTATTAGTAACAAAATTTTTGGGGAAAGGAACTACTTGTACAAAAATATTTATAGTAATTCTTTTTGTGGTGGCAAAGAATTGGAAACTGAGAGAACATCTGTCAATTAGGGAATGTCTGAACAAGTTGTGATATATGATTGTAATGGAATACTACCATGCCATTAGAAATAATGAGAAAGAGGATTTAAGAAAAACCTAGAAAGATCTACATGAACTGATGCAAAGTGAAGTGAGCAGAACCAGAGGAATATTGAACACAGAAATAGCATTATTATATAATGAGCATTTATGAATGACTTTGCTATTCTTAGCAATCCAATGATCTAAGACTTATGATGAAAAATGACAGCTGCCTCTAGAGATGATGAAATTTGAATGCAGGCTGAGAGATACTATAATCACTTTATTTCCTCAGTTTTCTTTTTTTCATTTGAATTCTCTTTCACAAAATGATTAATATGGAAAGATGTTTTATGCTATTACACATCTAAAATTTATCAAAATTTTGCCATCTCAAGGAGGGGAGAGAGAAGGGAGGATGAAATTTGGATCAAACTTAAAAAATCTCAAAGATTTAAAAATTATTTTGCATGTAATGTCGTGGGCGGGGTCCAGCCTTACTCAAGACTCCAGGGTTCTCGACAAGTGGTGGACAATCAGTCAAAATAAATAACAAATGGAAGACAGCTTAATCATTATGGCCATGGGACTTTTTGCATCTGACAGCTGCTCCCCCATCCCAGTGTCTGATTTTTATTTTTATACCCATTTTCATGACATGCAGATACACAAAATCAAAGAGAGATAATTGGAAAAGTGATACATTAACTTTTAACAAATCACTTGCCTGGGGTCAAGATGGCAGCTTAGAAGCAGCAAAAGTTCAGATCTCTGAAAACCCTTCCTTTATGATTACAAACGGAATGCTCCTAAGGAACTGAAATTCAAACTTAACAACAGGACAGAGCTGGGGAACACTCCTGCTGGACTCAATTCAAAAAGTACACCCCCCAAAAGTCAGAATCTGAGAACACTCAGGTCTAAGGGGAAGGCAGAAGAAAGGTCCCAGGACCCCCCTCCCCAACCCAGAGCACTGAGCCCCCAGCGGCAGCGGGAACCTCTGGGTGGGTAAAGGTGCTGGTCTGGAGGGTGTACCTTGTGAGCAGGACTGTGCCAGTCTCAGAGTGCTCAACACAGGTGGCAGGGAAGCAGCCAGAGAGAGATCAAAGAGCTGGCAGCTCCGGTGGCTGGGTCCTTTCATTTGTCTCCAGTCTCATCGGAGGTTTTTGTCTCGAGCCACATCCAGACCAACCCAGTTGAAACTAAACCCATCAAAAGTCCTCAGAGCTCAGGGAGTCCAGGACCCCTCCCCGACTAGAGTACAGGGCCTCTCCCAAGGACAGAAACCTCTGGGTGGGCAAAGGCACTGGTCTAGAGGGTGTACCTTGTAGACAGGGCTGTGCCAGGCTCAGAGTGTGGTATGCAGGAGGCTGAGACTTTCCATTTGGCTCCAGCCTTCCAGGATTTTTCGGCCTCAGAGCACATACAGCCCAACGCAGCTGAATTTAATCCAATCAAAAGCCACAAGAGGATAGGGAAGCCAACATTCCTCCCCCAGAGACTGTACTGAGAGATCTGACAAAGCTCCAAGAGGGGAGACTGACAGAAAATCCCAAAACCAAAAAAATGAGAGGAGCAAGAGCACAGACAAATACGGGGAGCAAAGAAGGGGTAAATATGAGCAAACAACAGAAAAAGAAGAAAGAAATTACAATAGACAGCTTCTGTACAAGTAACGAGCAAAGAGCGAAAAAAAAAAGAGAGGGGGAGGGATCAGCAAAGGAAAAATCAGAAATCCCAGCGAATTGGATACAGACTTTGGAAGAACTCAAAATGTAATTCAAAACACAATTAAGAGAGGCTGAAGACAATTGAGAAAAGAACTTAAAAGATAAGTCATCTGGAAACAGAAAATAATGCCTTGAAAGCCAAAATCAACCAGCTGGAAAATGAGGCAAAGGAGATGAAAGATGAGGTGAAGAAGATGAAAGATGAGAAAAAGGAGATGAAAGATGAGGTAAAGAAGGTGAAAGATGACCTCCAAAGAAAATCAAACCAGAAGGAAAAAGATGACCAAAAATCCAAGGATGAAATCCAGTCTTTAAGAACCAGAATACAACAACTAGAATTAAGTGACCTCACAAGGCATCAGGACACTATAAAACAAAACCAAAAGAATGAAAAAATTGAGGAAAATATGAAGCATCTTATTCACAAAACGGAGGATTTAGAAAATCATTCAAGAAGAGACAATTTAAGAATCATTGGTCTACCAGAAGACCACAGCAAAAGAAAAAGCCTGGACATCATACTACAGGAAATTATTCAAGAAAATTGCCTTGATATCCTAGAACAAGAGGGAAAAGTGGAGATTGAAAGAATCAACAGATCAACTCCTGTACTTAATCCCCAATGGACAATGACTACAAATGTTATAGCCAAATTCAAGAACTATCAGACCAAAGAAAAGATATTACAAGCTGCCAAGAAGAAGTCATTCAGATACCATGGAACCACAGTGAGGAAAACACAGGATCTGGCTGCATCCAGACTGAAGGACCAAAAGGCATGGAATATGATATTCCAGAAAGCAAGGGAACTAGGTCTACAACCAAGAATCAACTACCCAGCAAAACTGACTATATTCTTACAGGGGAAAGTATGGTAATTCAACAAAATAGAAGACTTCCAAGAATTTGTAAAGAAAAGACCAGACCTGAACAGAAAATTTGATGTCCAAGCACAGAACTCAAGAGAATCATCAAAAGGTAATTTAAAAAGAGGGAAAAAAGAAAAACAAAACAAAAGAACACACACAAAAATTTTTTAAGAGACTCAATAAGTTAAAATGATATGTATCCCTATAAGAAAAGAGGTCATTGGTAACTCTTAAAAACTGTTATTACCTGGGCAGCTAAAAGAAGTACACTTAGAGCAAACAGTGACAAACTGTATAGGATGAAAGGACAAGACATAAATAGGCATATAGATGTATGTATGCATAAATACATACACGTGTGTGTATGTATATATTATGTACACACACACACACACACATATATATATGTATATATAAACAAATAGGTTAATATTAAAAGAAATGGGAAAAGAACCAAATGGGGGTAAATTTATATGTGACAAAGAAGCTCGTGGTGGGAGGGGAGAGAACATCAATACACTGGAAGGGTAAAGAGGTCAGAGACAGAAAATACTCAACTTTTACGTGCTTTGAAATTGACTCAAAAAGGGAAAAACAATCCAATCCATTGGGGGTAGAGAATAGATTTGCGCCCTATACAGGAGTAGAAGGGTAACAAACGAACTAGTGGGGAGGGAAGCAGTACAAGGGAGGGAAGGGGTGGGGGTAATTTTAGAAAGGCTACAGGGAAAATAAGGTGGGGAATAAGAAGTAAAATAAGGGTGGGAACTAGGGGAACTGATTAAAAACAAGCATTGGTATAGAAGGAAATAGTGAAAGAAGAAAAGGCAGGACCAGGAGTAGAAATCAAAATACTGGGAAATACACAGCTAGTAATCATAACTCTGAATGTGAATGGAATGAACTCACCCATAAAATGCAAGTGAATAGCAGAGTGGATTAGAATCCAAAACCCTACCATATGCTGTCTGCAAGAAACACACATGAGGAAGGTAGATACACATAGGGTGAAAGTAAGAGGGTGGAGCCAAATCTATTGGGCATCAATTGATAAAAAGAAGGCAGGAGTTGGAATCATGATATTTGACAAAGCCAAAGTAAAAATAAATCTAGTTAAAAGAGATAGGGAAGGTAATTACATCCTGATAAAAGGCAGTATAGACAATGAGGAAATATCTGTACTCAACATGCATGCACCAAATGGCATAGCATCTAAATTTCTAAAGGAGAAACTAGAGGAGTTCAAGGATGAAATAAATAGAAAAAGTATACTAGTGGGAGACCTGAACCTTCCTCTATCCAAACTAGAGAAATCAAACCAAAAAATAAATAAGAAAGATGTAAAAGAAGTGAATGAAATCTTAGAAAAATTAGAGTTAGTAGACATGTGGAGAAAAATAAATAGGGATAAAAAGGAATATACCTTCTTTTCAGCAGCACATGGTACATTCACAAAAATTGAACAAGTATTAGGGCATAAAAACATTGCAAACAAGTGCAAAAGAGCAGAAATAATAAATGCAACTTTCTCAGATCACAATGCAATGAAAATAATAATTAGTAAGGGAACATGAAGAGATAAATCAAAAATTAATTGGAAATTAAACAGTACGATTCTCCAAAACCTGTTAAAGAACAAATCATAGAAACAATTAATAACTTCATTGAAGAAAATTACAATGATGAGACATCCTTTCAAAACCTATGGGATGCAGCCAAAGCAGTACTCAGGGGGAAATTTATATCCTTGAGTTCATATATTAACAAACTAAGAAGGGCAGAGGTAAATGAATTGGGCATGCAAATTAAAAAAATTAGAAAGCAAACAAATTAAAAATCCTCAGATGAAGACTAAATTAGAGATCCTAAAACTCAAAGGAGAAATTAATAAAATTGAAAGTCAAAGAACTATTGATTTAATAAATAAGACTAGAAGCTGGTACTTTGAAAAAACAAATAAAATAGACAAAGTACTGGTCAGTCTAATTAAAAAAAGGAAAGAAGAAAACCAAATTGACAGTATCCAAGATGAAAAGGGAGATCTCACCTCTAATGAAGAGGAAATTAAGGCAATCATTAAAAACTACTATGCCCAATTATATAGCAACAAATATGGCAATCTAGGTGATATGGATGAATACTTACAAAAATATAAATTGCCTAGACTAAAAGAGGAAGAAATAAATTACCTAAAAAACTCCATATCAGGAAAAAAATTGAACAAGTCATCAAAGAATGCCTAAGAAAAAATCTCCAGTCCAGATGGATTCACAAATGAATTCTATCATTTCAAAGAACAACTAATCCCAATATTATACAAACTATTTGACAGAATAAGCCAAGAAAGAGTTCTACCAAATTCATTTTATGACACAAACATGGTACTGATCCCAAAGCCAGGCAGGTCAAAAACAGAGAAAGAAAACTATAGACCAATCTCCCTAATGAATATAGATGCAAAAATTTTAAATAGGATACTAGCAACTCATCACAAGGGTTATCCACTATGACCAGGAATGCAAGGATGGTTCAATATTAGGAAAACCATCCACATAATTGACCATATTAACAAGCCAACCAACAAAAATCACATGATTATCTCAATAGATATAGAAAAAGCCTTTGATAAAATACAACACTCATTCCTATTGAAAACACTAGAAAGTATAGGAATAGAAGGGCCTTTTCTAAAAAGAATAAAGAGTATATATCTAAAACCATCAGCAAACATCATCTGCAATGGAGATAAACTAGAACCCTTCCCAATAAGATCAGGAGTAAAACAAGGATGCCCATTATCACCTCTATTATTTAACATTGTACTAGAAACACTAGCAGTAGCAATTAGAGAAGAAAAAGAAATTGAAGGTATTAAAATTGGTGATGAGGAGACCAAGAAGCTATCACTCTTTGCAGATGATATGATGGTTTACTTAAAGAATCCTAGAGAATCAACCAAAAAGCTATTTGAAATAATCAACAACTTTAGCAAAGTTGCAGGATACAAAATAAACCTGCATAAATCATCAGCATTTCTATATAATTCTAACCCATTTCAGCAGCAAGAATTAGAAAGAGAAATACCATTTAAAAGCACCCTAGACAATATAAAATACTTAGGAATCTATCTGCCAAGACAAACACAGGAACTATATGAACACAACTACAAAACACTCTCCACACAGTTCAAACTAGATCTAAACAATTGGAAAAACATTGATTGCTCATGGGTGGGACAAGCTAACATAATAAAAATAACAATACTACCCAAATTAATTTACTTATTTAATGCCATACCCATTGAAAAAACCATAACTAAGTTCATTTGGAAGAACAAAAGATCAAGGATATCCAGGGAAATCATGAAAAAAATGCAAAGGAAGAAGGACTTGCAGTCCCAGATCTCAAACTATACTATAAAGCAGTGGTCATCAAAACAATTTGGTACTGGCTAAGAGACAGAAAGGAGGATCAGTGGAATAGACTTGGGGTAAATGACCTCAGCAAGACAGTCTATGATAAACCCAAAGACCCCAGCTTTTGGGACAAAAATCCACTATTTGATAAAAAACTTCTGGGAAAATTGGAAGACAGTGTGGGAGAGATTAGGTTTGGATCAATACCTCACACCCTACACCAAGATAAACTCAAAATGGGTGAATGACTTGAACATAAAGAAGGAAACTATAAGTAAATTAGATGAACACAGAATAGTATACATGTCAGACCTTTGGGAAGGGAAAGATTTTAAAACCAAGCAAGATTTAGAAAGAATCACAAAATGTAAAATAAATAATTTTGACTGCATCAAATTAAAAAGGTTTTATACAAACAAAACCAATGTAACTAAAATCAGAAGGGAAGCAACAAATTGGGAAACATTCTTCATAACAAAAACCTCTGTCAAAGGTTTAATTACTCAAATTTATAAAGAGCTAAATCAGTTGTACAAAAAATCAAGCCATTCTCCAATTGATAAATGGGCAAGGGACATTGTAAAAAATAGACTCGAATACAGGACTACAATCCCCATGAGCCTTTGCTCCACTTCCCCAGAATGCCTTGTAATCTCACCTGGGCCAAGATCGAGAAGGTATTTAAGTTGATTCAAAGGCTTTTGAGGGGCTTTTCGGCTGTTTTGGACTTCCGTTTTGGAGCAGAGGTTATTTTGTCTAGGCCTCTAGCCTAGGCACATGTTTCTTACTTGTATATTTTTTAATCTTTAACCTTTAATAAACCTCTAAAAAATATAATACTCCTTGCAGAGAGAAACTAATTTCTACCTGCCTCAGTCTCCACATATTCCTAAATTCTAATCATTACAACATGAATAGGCAGTTTTCAGTTAAGGAAATCAAAACTATTAATAAGCACATGAAAAAGGGTTCTAAATCTCTTATAATCAGAGAGATGCAAATCAAAACAACTCTGAGGTATCACCTCACACCTAGCAGATTGGCTAACATGATAGCAAAGGAAAATAATGAATGCTGGAGGTGATGTGGCAAAGTAGGGACATTAATTCATTGCTGGTGGAGTTGTGAATTGATCCAACCATTCTGGAGGGCAATATGGAACTATGTCCAAAGGGCAATAAAGGACTGCTTGCCCTTTGACCCAGCCATAGCACTGCTGGGTTTGTACGCCAAAGAGACAATAAGGAAAAAGACTTGTACAAGAATATTCATAGGTGCGCTCTTTGTTGTGGCCAAAAATTGGAAAATGAGGGGATGCCCTTCAATTGGGGAATGGCTGAACAAATTGTGGCATATGTTGGTGATGGAATACTATTGTGCTGAAAGGAATAATAAAGTGGAGGAATTCCATGGAGACTGGAACAACCTCTAGGAAGTGATGCAGAGCGAAAGAAGCAGAACCAGGAAAACATTGTACACAGAGACTGATACACTGTGGTACAATTGAACGTAATGGAGTTCTCCATTAGTGTCAATGCAATGTCCCTGAACAATCTGCAGGGATCTAGGAGAAAAAACATTATCCACAAGCAGAAGACAAACTGTGGGAATAAAAACACTGAAGAAAGGCAACTGCTTGACTACAGGGGTGGAGGGGATATGATTGAGAAGAGACTCTAAATGAACACCCTAATGCAAATACCAACAACATGGAAATGGGTTCGGATCAAGAACACATGTGAAACCCAGTGGAATCATGCGTCGGCTATGAGGGGATGGCGGGAGGGAGGGGGGAGGAAAAGAAAATGATCTTTGTTTCCAATGAATAATGTTTGAAAATGACCAAATAAAATAATGTTTAAAAGTAAAACAAAACAAAACTAAGAAACAAACAAATCACTTGATTAACATTCTGTATTTTTGTATTGTGATTAAAGACACAATAAAGGTTACACATAAGATAAATTATTTTGTCCCAGGTGGCTTAATTTTCTCATTACCTTGTAAGAAGTTTTGAGCTTACAAACAATCAAGGAAAATTATGTATTGCTTTTAATAAAATGGAATAATTAATCAGCAGTTCTTAGAAGACAATTCAACAATCATATCATTGAGGCTGAGGGGTCTGGGAACATGATTCAAATTTAGACTGGTGGCTTCTAGGGAGTTCCTGAGTTATTGATTTGTGTAATCAAGTCACTGAGGCATACTGAAGCTTAATGTATTTGTACTTATTGCTTGGGCCTCTATGATTTATTTGTGTGATGACTTCATGAGAATAGATTTCTGTGAGTGGGAAAGTTTTTGGCTTAGCCTGTAGCTGTGGATTTGCTGGGAATTATGTGCCTAAATAAAAGTTAACCCATGATAGTCTTTGTGGGATTGGGTTTAAGGGTATGATCTTTTGGTGATGTTTTGGAGAATTAGGGTACAGGTGTTTTGCTCTTGCATTATTTCTTTCGAGCCTAGGGGGAATAATAATAATCATATCAATTCATAGGCAAAGGGCATTGATGAAAGAGGTCATGTAAAGGGGGTTGGGTGGGCAATCACATCTTGCCAAGGACCACTCTGTGGTTTCCCTAGCTACCGCGTGTGACTCTGTCAAGGTGTCGTGGTCTGATGGCTCCCAGAATGTAAATTAGAGAAAAATAAGATATTATTTTTAAAATAACAAAGTTTTACATGAAATTTTAAAACTGTCTTTAGCATGGAAATATTTTGCCTTTGGGGAGTGACAAAGAATGATTCTTTTGTATCCCTTTCTAATCTCTTTTCAGGTTGCAATAACTTGTAAGCAAGTGGGTCTGTGCTGCTTGTGGCATGCAGAGATGCACAAAAACTTTTAAATCCCTGGAACACAGGCTATTTGGAGATGTGCAGTTATTCACTGCCTGATTCTAGCTGACTACATATATGACTCATTATTTGGGCAAGCTGGAGATGACAAACTCTTTGGGTGTTATTCACTTTGTGTTGCCCTAGTTTTGAAAGCATTAGATGTTTTGGTATGACATAACAAACCCCGAATGGTTCTTTGGTCCTCCCCTTCCCCCATGACAAATCAAGTACTATATCAGTTAAAAGAAAAGACAATTTTCCAGCTCACCGTGAGTATGTTGTGAGTCACCAAGTAGTATATTCTGTCTCTAGATTCTCTACAAGGTGTGGAGGAGTTGAGTTCTTTCCCCCTACCCTGACATCACTTGCACATGGAACATGGACTAAACTAGCTAAGTTTGTATGTGGGCCCTGACATGCCCCAGTGTGAAAGTGACTTTGTGAATTTGAAAGGTCCAAATATCTTGAGGTGGACTTGGCTAGAGGCAAGAGAAAATTCTGCTTTGGGGAAGAGAATCACCAACAAGAGGATCATTCCATACCTTGACTATTTTTACCAGCGGATATGTACCAGGAATTGTTTGGACAGTGCAGATTCAAGGTAAAAAGTTAAATACCTGATCATCAACCCCACAAACTGCTTTATATTTTGATAATATTTATGTATCAACATTCCTGTAGATTGTAACAATAATTGTAAATTAAGTTACTGAATTCCATCTTTAAGCCATTTTTGTACTTTGAATATTTAATGCTTTTAGCATGTCTTTTTTTGTGTGTGTAAGAATAGACTAGATGTCCCATATCCAATTCATATTCCCCTTTTGTGGAAACCTAAGATGTTAGTCTAAATCTAAGCTTTGAATGATTTGTCCCTGAGTGCCACTATAGGACACTGGCCATGCCAAAGAATGTGAGAAAAGAGAACCTAGCTGCCTGTTGTTATTGGCCATGTTCTCTTGACCTTAAACTTAACATGGTATAATGAAAAGAGCACTAAACTAGGGGGCAAAAGATTTGGGTTCTAATTCTACCTTTCCCACTAGCTTCTTGGGTAACACTGATCCTATTACTTGCCTTTTTAAGGCTCATTTTCTTTATCTATAAATTGGAGATACCTTTGCTCCTTATTTCACAGAACTATGGTTAGCGTCAAATCAGATAACAAATAATTGCATTTTGTAAACCATAAAGTAGTTTAAAGTGGTTCACATAGATACAAATTAGCTTTTCTTTTAAACACTTACTTTCTGTCCTACTAACAACTCTAAGAGTAAAAGGTAAGGGCTAGGCAAGTAAAGTTAAGCGACTTGCTCAGGGTCACACAGCAAGGAAGTGTGTGGTCTGAGGTCAGATTTGAACCTAAGTCCTCCCAACTCCAGGCCTGATACTCTACACCACTGTGCCACCTAGCTGCCCCCCCAAAGTTTATTACGGTTATTGTGATTACTATTAGTAGTACAATGTTCCCCCCAGAAAGATTTTAATCATATGAGGGCATAAAGCAATTTAATTGGAACTTAATTCAATTTAAAAACTTATTAAGCCCTAATTATGCACAGAACCCTTTGTTAAGAATTATGTGCAAGATTAGGAATTAGATCTGTATTTCCTTGATTCGAGGAAATACCAAATGGGAAAAATTCTACTAAGGATGGGCACTGTCTTGGCAATTTATACTCTTAGAAAGTTGCCTAGAGCACTGGCAGCCCAGGGTCACTCTCTTTGTATGTGTAGGAGGTAAGAGTTGGACTTATGTTGTCCTGGCTCTGTGGGGAGATTTATCTATCTACTCTATCTACTCTAACTAGCTGCCTCTCAAGCTGGGAATGTAAGAAAAAACCAAAATATTCCCTGTCTTCAAGAAGCAGCTTTTTTTTTTTTCTGGTGGCAAAAATTGGAAATTGAAGGGATGCCCATCAATTGGAAAATGGCCAAACAAAATCGTGGTATATGATTTTGATGGAATACTATTGTGCTATAAGAAAAGATGAGCAGGATGATTTCAGAAAAAATCTGGAAAGATCTACATGAACTGATGTAGAGTGAAATAAGCAGACCCAGGAGAACATAGCACACAGTAACAGCAATATTGTGGAAAGATCAACTGTGAAAGACTTTGCTACTCTCAGCAATACAATGACCCAGAACAATCCTGAGGGACTCATGATAAAGAATCCTCTCCACCCAAGAGAAAGAACTGTTGGAGTAGGAATGCAGATCAAAGCATGTGATTTTTCATTTTATTTTGTGCTTTTATTTTGGGGATTTGGTTTTATATGAGTATTCTCTCACAGCAATGACCAATATGGGAATATATTTTGTGTGATTATACATGTACAATTGAGATCAAATATCTCAGGGAGGAAGGAGGGAAAGAATTGAATTTATATCCATAATTTCAGGAAATTTTATTTTATTTTATTTCCTGTCAATTACATGGTAAAAACAATTTCCAACATTTTAAAAGGAATTTTGAGTTTTGAATTCTCTCTCTCCCTTACCCCACTCCCTCAGATGGTAAATAGTCTCATGCAGAATTTGTATTTGTAATCATTTAAACCTAAAATTAAAAAATTAGAAAAAAAACTTACATTCTACTTAACAACAGGCACATTGATAATATGAGGGAATTTGAGGAGGAAGAGAACACTAACAACTCAAGGAATCTAGAAAAGTGATCAGAATGTGGTAACTTAGTAGCTCCTGAGCTGAACCTTGAAAGAATTCTGATAGAAGAAAAGAGGAGGGAATACATGGAGAACAGCTTTATAAATTGCTTGGAAGCAAAAGATAGAAGCTTATGTTCCGGTGACAGCTAGTAGTCCAAGTCCATTTGGCTAGAACATGAAATTGGTAAAGAGGAATATTGGGAAATGAGAGTTTGGAATTAAACCATGGAGGGCTAAGTATTAGGCTAAGGGGTTTGTAACATATCCTAAAGGCAATAGGTATCTACTGAAGATTTTTTGATGAGGGGATTGACATGATCAGACCTATTCTTTAAGAGGGTATATGCATTTTAGCTGCTGTGTGAAGCTATATGAATCAATGGCAAGAGCAGGAACTGAAAGCAGGGAAACTACTTAGGAGAATTTTATAACTTTTATAACAGATGAGGAAACTGAGGCAAAGAGAGTTAAGTGACAACTAGGAATTGTCTGAGGCCATATTTGAACCCAGGGCCTCCCATCTCTAAGCCTGGTTCTCAATCCACAGCTGCCTCCTCCTTCTTTAGTTGTAACCCTTCTTTAATCTGTTCCACCCAAGGGATGGGAGGAGGGAAGAAGGCCTAAGCTATATATGTAGGCTTAGGTTTCAGGTAGGCCCTGTCTATAAAACTTTTAAAGGTGACTTTAAAAGAAATAGGACAAACAAAGAAAGCAAGATGACACCTACTTGGTGCGAGCCTGTTTTCTTCCCTTTAACCAATTTCCTAAAAGAGACTAGGATATCAAGACTGTGCCTCAGGATGGGAACAAGCTCTAAAAGTTAGTGTGGAGGCCAAAATAGAGTGAAGGCAACTAGGTGGCCCAATGGATAGAATATTAACCTGAAGTCTGGAATACCCTTCTTCCTGAGTTCAAATCTAGCTTCAAACATGTTTTAGCTGGGCAAAACATTTAACTCAGTTAACATCATCTGTAAAATGAGCTGAAGATCAAAATGGCAAAGCACTCTAGTATCTTTGCCAAGAAAACCCCTAATCTGATAGCAAAGAATCGGACACAACTGAAAAATGACTGACCAAAATGGCTGGAGAAGAGCAGCCAACAAGTCAGCTCTGCTAGGGAACTTTTCATCACCCTAAACTGGATGAGCTTTTTCAATTGCCTTAGAGAAGACAAAGATTATCCCAGATGCTTGAAACCTGCAACTGAAGAGACACTGATGCCTCAAAGGACAGTGAGATGAAAAGCAACCAGAAGACTTTTACTAGTTATTTATAGGAGTGGCTATTAAGGAGGTCTGAGTTTAGATACCCCAATTGTGTTTTTATAGTTCTTAGATTTGTGTGTCTATAACCTGGTATAGTACTATATAGGTCTGCAAGAACCTGAGAGAGCATAACTTGCACATGTTTTTAATATATTTCATTTTATTCCTTTTTGCTTCTATAGGCATGAGTCAGGAGCTGCTTATAGATGAATTGCTTATAGATTCATTTGGTTGACCAACTCCATTATACCATGCTTTTGTAATTTGAGTTCATTAAAGCAAAAAAGAGAACAAAATTACCCCTAGTGGATAAAGCATAGGTCAAAAATGTCTAATTAGATATATGAATACATGCAGAGCACTCTAATATCTTAATTTTTGTGATTTGGAGGAATTTTTTCATATGTAATTTTTTAGAATTCTTTGTTCATATCCTTTGATCATTTATCAATTGGGAAATAATTCTTAGTCTTATATAGTCATATTAGTTCCTTATATATCTTTATAACAGACCTTTATCATGAACACATGATGCA
Organism: Monodelphis domestica; assembly: GCF_027887165.1. Lineage (NCBI taxonomy): Eukaryota > Metazoa > Chordata > Mammalia > Didelphimorphia > Didelphidae > Monodelphis > Monodelphis domestica. Next base: position 318,722,279 of record NC_077227.1, on the reverse strand, counting down.
AGGATTTATTTCTTAATTAACAGCTTCTTTACTTACCTAGCTGCATTGATTTTGGGGAACTGAAAGCTATTAACAAATATAGGAAAGAATGCTCCAAATCACTAATAATAACAAGAATACAAACCAAAATAACTCCAAATTTTATCTCACATCTAACAAATCTGAGAGATGATAAAACATGAAAATAGCAAGAGAGAAGGGCGGGCTAATATTCTGTTGGAGGGACCATGAATTGGTCCAACTATTTTGGAAAACAATTTGGAATGATGTAAATAAGTGACTAAACTGTCCATACTCTTTGACTCAGAGATTCTACTACTATGCACACATTCCAAAGAGGTCAAATATAGACATAAAGATTTCATCCATATAAGCCAAAATAATTATAGCAGCACTTTTTTATGATAATAAAGAACTAGAACCAAAATAGATATTAATTTGATTGGGGAATGGTTAAACTAATCATGGTGCTTGTATGTAAAGGCATATCACTGCCTAAGAAATTAATATCAAGAGTACAAAAAAGCACGGGAAGATTTATATGAATCTGACTTAGAGACATAAGTAGAACCAGGAAAACAGTATGCACAATGACTGCAACAACGTCAGCTGGAAAGAACAAAATGTCAAAACTAAATGCTCTGTAGTCATAATAATCAAGCTTGGTCCCAAAGAAGAGTAGATAAAATGTAACTTCATTTTTTTTTGGCCAATGGATTGGGGTAAGGGGTATGAGTATGGAACTGTCAGAATTAGTTCCTGTGTTGGTTAGTTTTGCTGAATTGCTTCTTTCTCTCTTTTTAATTTTTTTAAATAAGAGTTTTCGTGAGGGGGAGAAAACCCAGATATTTAGAAATGATGTAAAAACAAAATATATTCCTTTTGTTAAAGAAGAAAATAGTGAGTATCCTACTGGAGATTATAGCATGGGGACCAGAGCTGGGAGAGGAGGGTAGTCAGGTAGGAAGCTTTGTGCAGCTCAAACCTTGAATCACTGATTTGGAGCTAGATTGACTGTGGCCCTCAACATCCTGGTACCAGCCTACTCTTCCAGGCTTATCTCACATTTCTACCTTCGAGAAACATAATGCTTTAGCCAAATTCGATTCCCCTTTTCCCGCTGTGTACATTCTGTACATTTCTACCTCTGAGATGTTGCTCATTCTATTTCTTTGCCTATAATGGCTTCTCTACAATCAATAAGTATTTATGAGATAGCAACTAATTGCCAAGAACTGTGCTACTTGCTGGGGATACAAGGGCAATGCCAGGATGAATCAATCCCTGTTTATAAGGAGTTTACATTCTAATGCAGAGACAATATATATAAAATAAACATAAAAAACATGCATTCAAATATAGGCAAAGTTATTAAATTTTTATTTTATTATTATTTATTATATATAATATATATGTATTTATTATATATACATTATTAAATTTAAATATTTTTTTAAAAGGTGGTTTTGATGGGGGCACCAGCAGTTGAAAGAATCAGGAAAGTCTCCATGCACAAAATGTTTCTTGATGAATTTTAAAGGAAAAAATGGACTTTACCAAACAAATAGAATACAAGATTGAAATTAGGAAAATCAGAGTTCAAATCCTGTACATTGCCCCAGCAATGTAATCCTGATAACAATGAAACAATAATAAAAATCTCACATTTGTAATATGCTTTACAGTGTTTCAAGCACACTTTCCATACAATCCTAGAATGGTCAGAGTTAGAAAGTGCCTTACATCACCTATCCCATACCTCTTCATATTTGTTGTTGTTCTTCAGTCACATTCAACCCTTTATGATCTCATTTGGAGCTTTCTTGGCAAAGATACTAGGGTGGTTTGCCATTTCCTTTTCCAACTCATTTTACAAATGAGAAAACTGTGGCAAATGAGGTTAAATGACTTTCCAAGGGTTACATAGTTAGTAAGTATTTGAGGTCAAATTTGAATTCAAGTCTTCCTGACTCCAGGCCCAGTATTCTATCCAGTGCACCATTAGCTGCCCCTCCTCTTCATATTACTGATAAAGAAACTGAGATTAGAAGGGTTAAGTGACTTGCCTAGTAAGAGGCTGAGTCCTGGATATTGTGGGAACAGAAACCAAGTCACCAGAAGTTTACCCAAAGTCATGCAGTTGGTTATCATTTTTTAAAAATTCAACTCACTAAACATTTATGGAATACCTATAATGGGAAAGGCATTTTTGCTTAGGTACTGAGAGTATATATTAAAAAAATAAATAAAATAAGCGGGGGAAGCTGGGTGGCTCAGTGGATGGAGAATCAGGCCCAGAGATGGGAGGTCCTGGGTTCAAATGTGACCTCAGACACTTCCTAGCTGTGTGACCCTGGGCAAGTCACTTAACCCCTATTGCCTAGTCCTTACTGCAATGCACAGTTTTGATTCTAAGATGAAAGGTAAGGGTTTTTTTTAAAATAAAATAAAATAAACTCCTTATCTTCAAGGTGCTTACATTCTATTTCTTAAAAATTTTTTTTATTTCATTCAATATTTCTTAATTACATGTAAAAAGATTTAACATTCATTTTTGATCATTTTCAGTTTTGAATTTTCTCCCACTCTTTCATCCCTCTCCCTCATTGAGAAGGCAAGCAATTTGATATCAACTATACATAATGGTCCATTGTTAACAGCCAAAAAGCCCCCAGATTATAACCCTTGACTCCCCTCCCAGTTCCCTGTATCTTTTTTTCTACTCCATCCTTGTGAGGTTACAGGTGTTATTTTCCCCATTGCCTGGGTGAATAAATTGAGGATTAGGCAGGTCAATGGATTTACCCAAATTCTCTTAAGGGATAAGTGGCAAAGCTTTCTGGACTAACAGGGATGGTAAATTTTGAGATAACTACACATTTTTCCCCCAATCAACCTTTTCTATTTCAGTCAAATGCCAGTGGCAGGGACAGGTTGAAAGGAGACAAATTTGTCAACTGTCCTATAGTAAATTCCTCCTATTCTCATTAATACTCAATTGTCTGCTCCTTTAATTTCTGTCATACTAAAACATTCATTCTAGGCATAAATCTCTTCGCCTGGTTTCCTCTTCCTTTGTTCAGATCCCTACACTGTGCCTGCTAAATGAAGCAATGTGAACCACTTGACTCAGAGATGGAAGAATTGGGTTTTGGTTTAGGCTCCCACACTTCCCACTTGTATGACTATGGGCAAGACATTCTTCCTCTTTGGACTTCAGTTTCTTCACATGTAAAACATACTTTCTACCTCATAGGGTCCCTGTGAGAAAAACATTATGCCCTTCTCAAAGTATCACTGAAATGGGCATTATTATTATTTTTTCTTCTTAAAAACTAAGTTTGATCTAGGACAGAAAATATATTGGGGAAGATTTCTTTGGCTCTGCTTGGCTACCTTCCCAGGGCCCAGTTCTACAATTGAGTCAATATTTCAATGGAAGATGTAGTCCCAGTGGCTGGAGTGTCATTTTCCCTGCTCTGAACAGGACTGCAGGATTATTTCCTGCACTTTCTTAGAATACTGTTAAATTTAGTTGTGCCCGTGTTACAGATATATGTTCCCCCTTAATGTTCATTGGTTATAAACCTGTTAATATGGTTATTAACATGGGCTTTGGCAAAGAGAGTTCTTTCAAGCCACTGCCTTCCTAGCAGAGTTCAACACTCCCAACTGAGTCAGCAGAAAGACTTGCTGACTCAAAGCCTTTGCAGAGGAAGAGATGCTGCTAGAGTACAGGGCTGCTCTCTACGACCTAGAGAACAATAGATCTTTGTGCCATTTGCTGTGGGATCATTGTTTCCCACTGGCTAGAGAATAGTACAACCCAGGCATGGGACAGACACTTCAGTCTCTCAAAATCAAGGAACAGTGGACTTGGAGGCAAGGGATCTGAGTTCTGGACTCTGCCACTAACTCCTTCTGTGACCTTGTAAACAAGAATCTCTCCCTGGATCTCAGTTTCCTAATCTATAAAATGAGAGAGTTATCATTGGTGAGATTGTGCAATAATAGGTATGTTCATTTACTACTGATGGATTTGCAAACTTATAAAATATCTTCAGAGAGCAATCTGGCAACATATGATGAAATTTTCAGAAATATTCACAATCTATGACTCAATCTTTCCATCATTGCTAATAAACCCTGAAATTATGACCAGAAACAGAAAAATTCAGAAAAATTCTTGTATTCAAGAGTTTTCCTAGCATCATAATGTGAATTGTGAAAAAAAAAAACTAGACTAAAAAACAATTTCTCAAAACTGGAAATAATCTATATGACCAACAGGAGAATGATTAAATAAATTATGATGTTTTAATGTGATTAAATATTATAATGTTAAAAGATCAACAATTATTTGGAAAGACTTTTATGAAATGTCTAGCATGGAGAAAACTTCTTCTGGGATTAAAGAGATTGGGGCACTTGCCCCTTTCTATTCAGTGCTCTGCCATTACAATTTGGGGACAAGGTTCAGTTCTGGGCAGCCTGCCACTGATGAGAGTTTTGCAATACTTTTAATTAGTCATGTTACATTTCATCATGGTTTGACATGGTGACAACCTCTCCCAGTATTGGTCCAAGTTCTCTGCCTTGGACCAATCCTTTTGCTTATGGCCATTCTCAATAATGCAGAAACTTCCACTGTCACTCTGGGAACACCACAGCCAATGAACTCATAGGTATTCCAAAACTTTCAGATCCTTTGGAACTCACAGTGTCCCTATCTTGCCTGGACATGTTCACCATGGCATTCTCAAATTCCTAAGATCAAATACGAAGAATAAACACAAAACAAGTAAAGGTGACCATAAGCTCATGGACCCATGGAAGTCAAGTGGGAGATAGGTTAATTGCCATTTTTCCTAATGGACAGTCCAGGTGCTGCTTAAAAATAGCCCACTTTAGGGAGCAGCTAGGTGGCTCAGTGAATTGAGAGCCAGGCCTAGATTCAAATCTAACTTCATAGACTTCCTAGCTGTGTGACGCTGGGCAAGTCACTTGACCCCCATTGCCTAGCCCTTACCACTCTTCTGCCTTAGAACCAATACACAGTATTAATTCTAGGAAGGAAGGAAGGGCTTAAACACACACACACACACACAGAGTCCATGTCCTTTTGAAGATGGGAAGAAAGAGAGAAGAGTAAATTGGTCCCTTTTATAAATCCATGGAGCCATCAATTCTTCCAGGTTGGCAACTAATTGAAGGACTCACCATCTCCTATTGCAAATCTCTCATATTTGGCCAGAGGTACCTCATCTCTCTCCACTGCCACAACCTTCTTCATGGTCACCTGGAACCAGGAAGGGTGACTAGAAGTGCTTGGGGGTGAGGGGAGAAAGAAGAGCCTCTGTTACAAATGTAATGTAAGAAAAGGAAAAGAAAAGAAAAAAAACTGGACCAGAAGAAAAAAAATATATATATACTGTACCTGTATTAGCAGAAAAGTAAATGAGAGTGAACAGACAAAAACTACCAATGAGCATTTTTTATGTATTTTGTGGATTGAAATGAGTTTTAAAATAATTAATCATTAGATATGGTTGGATCTTTCTTCAGTGTCAAATTCTTATAAACTACATTTTAAAAAAATAGGAAATGAGAGGGTGAGACAGGATTGTGGGCTCTTAACATTTTTTTGTGACATGGACTCCTTTGTCAGGCTAATGAAGTCTATGGATTCTTTTCAGAATAATGTTTTAAAATAACTGAAGGGAATGATAGATTTCAGCTAGAGGTTAGTGAAAATAAAGATGCAATTTCTCCCTCATTTCCATTCATGTGTAAAAAATAGACTCGAACTCTGGACTTCAATCCCCACAAGCCTTTGCTCCACTTCCCCAGAATGCTTTGTAATCTCACAGAATTCTGAGGCAGGCGAGATCGAGAAGGGATTTAAACTGATTGCAAAGGCTTTTGGCTTTCTTTTTGGACTTCTGTTTTAGAGCAGGAGCGTCTCTTCCATGATGTGAGGTTATCTTGTCTAGGCCTCTGGCCTAGGCATGTGTTTTTTCTTATTCTGTATTTTCTTTAATCCTTAACCTTTAATAAACCTCTAAAAAATATAATACTCCTTGTAGAGAGAAACTCATTTCTACCTGCCTCAGTTTCCCCTAAATTTTAATCTTTACACATGGATACCCCTGAAATGTATCCCAAGTTAAGAACCCCTGACCTGGATGATCTCTGATATCCTGTAATTCTGAGACTTCAGATTAAGTTCTACTCCAGCAAAGAGTAGGTGACCACAGACACCTGAAAGAAAAGAGGAAATAAAAAAAGAATTTGGGAACTAGATCAAGAAGCCTATCACAAAAGCATGACACAGTCACAATGGAAAACTTCAATTATTCAGATATCTCTGAATATATAGCTTTCTGAAGATATAGTTTTCTCTCTCCCAAAGAATGAGGAGTAGGTAATTTTCCAACTTACCTTTAATACTTTCATACTTCAAAATAGAAGGATTTCATGAGGGCATCTTCTGTTATGGATCTGATTCTTATCAACAAAAAGCAACTGGTTGCTGTATGGAAATGATAATTTAAGGAGAAATGACTTCTCTGTCTTAGAATTTGTGATACAGGAAGAAAGCTAACCATAGTCTGATATGCAATTTAGATTATAGGAGAGCAGGTTTCAAAGGTTTCAGAGCAAAGATAATGAGTTTAGAGAGAATTCAGAGCCAAAAAAAATTGAATTTAAAAAATGCTAGTGGTGAATAGATATTTTTGCTTTATTCCTTCCAGCATTTTTCCATTACAGAATATATTTGTTCTTGGTTTCGTTTTAATAATATTTACTATTTTAAGAAATGGTCTATTTGTTCCTATGCATTTTATGTATTTAGCATGTAAAGATTAAAATTAATATATAATAACTAAATATTATATTTTATAAAGTTTTATTAATAATAACAAAATCAAAAGAAGTGCCTGAATTCAGCTTGGTTGCAGGTCAAAAAGAGAGCATGGGGGGAGCATACATCCACTTAAATACCAATAATGTGTTCTCACCAATGTGGAGATGCAGGAGAGATTATAGGGAATTTAGGGAAATACTAAGGACTTCTGGGGAATGAAGTCAAAGTTTCAAAATCTCCATTTATGCAAGCAGAAATTGGGATTGTGTGTTGTCATAAACTTTTTCTGCATCAATTCATAAAATTTTGTAATTTTTATTGCTTTTAATTATTATTATCATGATCCATTGTGGTTATAGTTTTCCCAATATTGAACTAACCTTATGTTCTTGGTATAAATCCAACTTAGTCCTAATTTTTTAAATATACTTCCTTCTAATTATACAATATAGCTAAATATATATAACTTAGGAAAAATGTATAACTCCTAATACTGTCATCAATAAAGGAAATAAAGAATAGATCAGTAAAATTGGTCATTCAAAAAAAATACTAGAAAAGTAACAAAAAATCCTCAGTTGAATACAACATAGAAATTATGAAAGTCAAAGAATAGCTAGACTGAACTGAAAACAAAATTGAATTCATTAATAGAACTACGAAAATTTTAAAAATAGATAAGCCATTGGCTGACCTGGTAAAAGAGAGAAAATAAGATTCTCCAGTATCAAAAACCAAAAAGGAAATTTCAAAACATGATTACAAAACAAGGGAATTAACAAAACTCATAACTTAAGAAATCAGTTTTTATAAAAATATAAGATATTCAAATTAATAGAACATGTAATAGAAAATTTAAATAACCCAATCTCTGAAAAAGAAATTGAACAAATAAATGAATTCCCAAAGAAAATGTTTCCAAAGGAACAGATGGAATCAAAAGGAAATTCTAACAAACTTTCAAAAAATAATTAACTCCAATATTATATAAACTTTGCAAAATTGGAAGGAAGGTCATCAATCTCCTTTATTGATTTATATTTATTTATTTAATTCCTCCTTTCCCTCCCCTATCATAAAAGGCAACAGTAGGGAAAATATATAAATTATACCTTCCATGTTCCTATTTCTCAGTTCATTCTCTGGAGATGAACATTCCCAAGCTATTCTTTAAATGCTAATTTGTAGCTGTGCGTAATGTTCTCTTGATTCTACTTGTTTCAGTCTTCATTATCTCATATAATTCTTTCAGATCTCTTTTTGAGAAAAAATATAATCTTAATACCTAAATCAGGAGTGACAAAACAGAGGAAGAAAATCATAAACCAATATCCCTAGTGAAAGAAGGAAGAGTTGGAGGTAGGAAGGAAGGAAAGGAGAAAAAAAGGATTTAAAGGCCTCTTCTGTGTCAGGTACTATGCTAAGCCCTTTACAGTTATGATATCATTTGATCCTCACAACAGCCTTTTGAGATAGGCATATATGTATATATATATATATATATATATACATATATATATATATTTCTAATTTTATAGTTGAAGAACTGAAGTATCTAGAGCATAGAGGTTATAGTAGCTTTGTTTGTTTAATTGGGGAGGAATTTTGCTACCATGTGCGCCTTTGGGGTTTTATAAAGGAAATCTTGAAAAGAAAAAGAAATGTTTTATTTTCCTTTGATCCTGTGTGTTGTGAAGATTAAATTTAACTCTCCCCTGATTGTGTAAACCTTAAAATTTCTTAGACTTATGAATGTTGGAAATTTCCCCATTGGGAAATTTCATACTTGAAAAATTTCCTACTGATAGTAAGAACTCTATTGGAATGTGAAACTCCTTGGCATGGGAGGATCCTTTTCCTCCCTACTTAAGACTACTTTAGGACAGAAACCTTTTGCTAAACAATGGAAAGGGTTTTGACCTATGCTAAGCATAGAACAGGAAGTTCTTTGAGTCACGATTGATTTTAGAATTGATACAATAGAGATACTTGGAATGACAGAACCAGGTCTTGGAACTTACAATCTCCACCCTACTCAGAGTAACAGAATTTAGGAAGGGCTGCAGCAAAGATCAAGATTTAATTATTTGAGAATATGACCTTCAACAGACATGTGCAAAGGAAACAGACCTCTGGGCAGTCCTGGGTTAAGCTAGAGCCACCATTGGCACAGGGGAGACATCGACAGTGATTGGTAGATGTGAGAACTGAGGGGAGGGGACTTAGAAGTTTTCCTTAAAGATAGAGGGGTCTGAGGACAGGAGGAGGAGGTTTTGCTCTGAGGAGGTTTTTTGCTCTGAGAGGTTTTTGCTCTGAAGGAGTCTGAGAGGAGGAGGTCCTGGAGGGAGAGCTCCTGGAGAGGTCTGAGAGGAGAGCTTGCTCTGAAGGAGGCTGGAGGTGGAGGCCCCTGAGACTGTTTCTCCATTTTGGTCACGTGAGTGATAGGGACTGATCTCTTTTCTTTGCCTCAGCTATCTAAGGGCTTGGGCCTTTTGGCCCAGCCTAAACAGAGGGGGTATTTAAGCCCTATTCCCTTCTCTCCCCTCTCTCTCTCTCTCTCTCTCTCTCTCTCTCTCTCTCTCTCTCTCTCTCTCTCTCTCTCTCTCTCTCTCTCTCTCTCTCTCTCTCTCTCTCTCTTCTCTCTCTCTCTCTCTCTCTCTCTCTCTCTCTCTCTCTCTCTCTCTCTCTCTAATACCTTTCTTCCTCCTGTTTGTAATTAAAAACTCCATAAAAGGTTGACTGCTGACTTGAGTTTTCATTTAGGAATTACATAGCTGAATTCCTTGGCGACCTTACATTAATATATATGTCTTTTAAAGTGATTTCCATGTCACAATTGTGAAGATTAAATTGTAACCCCTGCCTATTTTTAGATTTTAATCATTAAAAGTGTAAACACCCTACTTAAAAGTTGAGTATGGAGATCTGCCCATTTTTAGATCTAATCACCAAAAGTGCAAACATCCCACTTAATCATTAAGTGGGAGGTCTGTGACCCATGTGTGTGATAGTGGGTGATGAATCAGAATCAACTGACTGCCTCCTGGGCAGTCCTAAAGCAGGACTTCAACTGTGTTTGGTAGACATAGAATTAGGGGAAGGCACGGGAAGTGACACAAGAGAAAGTGTCTTTAAAAGGGAGTGACAACTTCCTGAGTGGAGTTCTACTGGCAGTTCTTCATTCTTTGGAAGTGGAGACTGGAGACAATTCTTCATTCTTTGGAGTGGAGGCTGGACCCGAGACCGTATTCCTGGTGAGGCTGTTCTAAATCCTCTTCCTTTGAACTGACACATGGTGAGTGAAAAGCTGGCTCTTAACTGCTGGATTTTCTGGAAAAAAACAAACAAACAAACAAAAAACTAACCTCAGGAGAGACTTACCTTATCCTCTCTCTGGTTTTCTTATTTTACTCTTTCTACATTTTGTAAATAAATTGTAAATAGATCTCTTTGGAATAAATTAAATTCCTGGAGACCACACTCTTAAATAATCCAGTCCAACTCTTTTAAAATTAGCCCCTTTTCCCCCTTACAGTGTCTTTATTCCCTACCTTTATAACCAATTCCTATTAATGCTATTTGTAATTAAATTTGTAGTTCAATAAAACAAAGTTCCTAGTTTTATTTTTTTTAAGGGCATAAGTGATTTGCCCTGGACACACTGAAATCAGCTCTTCCTGAATCCAGGTCCAGTATACTTTGTCATCTAACTATTTCCAAGTACAGGGTTCTTCTGTGCTGGGGATGTGAATTATCTTGGCTACATGTGATCTCTACCTTTCCACCAGTGTCTCATATATGTGTATATTTGTTAAACAATGCATCCAAAAATTTATGGGAGGAAGGTTGTTCTTCCTAGGCCAAATCAATAAGTAATTTTTCTTTTAGTCAATTGTGTCAGCTGGCTGACTAATAAAGGTAAGTAAGGGTATACTGTCCATTAAACTGAGTATATGGGGATGTTCTTGTGACCCCAAGTAGAAATGATGTCAAAAGACAGATTGGTGACATGTTTTAATCTACTGTTTTAGTCCTGGTCTGCTTGTTTTTCTGTCCCAGTCACTCTATATAGTCACATTCACACACACACACACACACACACTCACACACAACACACACACACAAAACCCAACATAACTGGGGTGTGTATACAGGCAAGAATTACATAGGTTAAATGTGTCAGGTGCCCATTTTCTTCCTTGACTTAGACTCTGCTAATAGTCCCACATCTAAATTCAGTAAAGGACAAAAAATTAAAATAAAACTACCCCCACCCAGATTGCATTTTCATGATAATAAGATAAATCATAAAAAACTGTGAGTGATGAAAATGTAGAGGAATTCAAACTAAATACCTCATCACCTCCTGCTCTTCTTTTAAAACATGGTGCTTTTTGTTTTAACACCACTGTCACTTCCCAATGACTACCTTGTTCCACTAAAACTTCCCTCTTAACAAGTATAGTCAAGCAAACAAGTCATTATGTTGGCATCTCAACTCCACCCTATCTCTGCTAGGGCTTTCCTGTCTTCCCTTCCCTTTTTAATGAATATGGCACTTTTATTTCTAAAACTCACCCCAAGACTTCTGTTCTAAGTTAAAACTACTGAGGAGGAAGAGTATTTTATAAACTGTGGGTTTTTTTAAAGTGTGGAATTAAGGCAATAACAAGCTGTGGTTTTAGAGTACCTTGATTTGATAATCATTGTCATTCTTTTTTTTTTGTAAGAGTCCTCAGAAGTAATTTAATTCAATATGAAAAAAATCCCTTTGCAACAGGGGTGTCAAACTCAAATAGAAGCATCCATACATCAGTATCCCTCTGGCCACATATTGATTTAGTTTTAAAATGTTACATTACTTATCTTTAATTGTATTTTTAAATATAATTCATAGTCATTCTTTGGGGATTTGACCTGCAGTTTGTGAGTGCTGAACTGGGGCAAACTCACCAAGGGTATACTTTATTTATTTTTATTAAAAAATGTTTTCCATGGTTAAATAATTCATGTTCTTTTCCTCCCCTCTTCTCTCCCCCCCCCCCTTGGAGCTGACATACAATTACACTGAGTTTTATATATATATGTATATATATATATTATCACTCAAATCCTATTTCCACATTATTCATTTTTATAATTGAGTAATCTTTTAAAACCAAACCCTCCAGTCATATACTCAAATAAACAATTGATAAATCATATGTTTTTCTTCTGCATTTCTACTCCCATAGTTCCAAGGGAATACTTTAGCATAGAAAAGCAGAATGTGGTTACAAATTTGTATCTTTGCCTATTCTGGGTGTGGGTGAGAGAAGGTAGCCTGGTTGAAGCTGTTATTGATTAGGCATCTCTGAGTGACTCCATTGCAAGGGACCATCAAAAGCTGTAACTTGGAAGACCTTTAAAATCTTTTTTTTTTTTTATTTTATTTAGTCAATTTAGAACATTATTCCTTGGTTACAAGAATCATATTCTTTCCTTCCCTCCCCTCCCCCACCCCCTTCCATAGCCAACACTGGGTATTACATGTGTCCTTGATCAGAACCTATTTCCATGTTGTTGATGTTTGCACTAGGATGTCCATGTAGAGTCTACATCCCCAGCCATATCCCCTCGACCCATGCAATCAAGCAGTTGTTTTTCTTCTGTGTTTCTACTCCCACAGTTTTTCCTCTGAATGTGGATAGTGTTCTTTCTCATAGATTCCTCCAAGTTGTTCAGAAGACCTTTATAATCTTAAGACAAAAAATAGCAGAGCTGAATGGGGATGTAGAATCAGAACTGTAAAGGAGGTGTACTTCAGTTCAGCTTGATGGGATTATCAAGTCAAGAATCATGTTTTATTAAACCCTTACCTTCTGTCTTAAAATCAATACTATGTATTGGTCCCAAGGCAGAAGAGTGGTAAGTGGCAATGGGGGTTAAGTGACTTGCCCAGGGTCACACAGCTAGGAAATGTCTGAGGCCATATTTGAATTCAGGACCTCCCATCTCCAGACCTGGCTCCCAAATCATTGAGTCACCTAACTGCCCCTCAAGAATCATTTATTATTTATTAAGCAGGCATTGTGATGAGACTGGGGATGTGAAGAAAGGCAAAAAGCAATTCCTGCTCTTAAGGAGCTCACAGTTATAGGGAGGTGAACTTCCCTGAGGGAGGGCAGAGAGGTCCCTGCTCGTTGACTCATTTGCACCTCAGTAAAGATGAATGATCAAGTTTTAGTTACTGAAATGATTTCGTAGACAACAAAATAATTCCTTTGGGCTATTGTGGGTCAGATTTAGCTGTTTTTCTTGTGCCTTTAAAAAAGAACCCCTTTTTGTAGCTATCCAGAGGGATATGAGGATAGACCAGAGTAGGCTAAAGACACCAAAATGGATCCTAGTCCTTAGGTGATGCTTGTGTATCTGCATAGTCTCCAGGGACAAAATGATAGCTTGATTTAACTTCTGTCTCCTCCCAAATGTCAGATAGAGGGGACAGCTACAGAACCTCTCAGCATAAAAGATGGCAACAGCTCAATTGACTGTCATATTACAGGGCCCCAAAACTAGGAACGGTACCCTTCACTATTACTGTTATTCAGAAAGTGTAGATCAGATAGTAAGGAGGATGCCTCTCTAGTAATTCCAAATTTGTTTTCTTATTAAGGTGGATTCAAACCCTCAGGATTTTATTGTGAGTTTGGAGAGTATGGGTCCCTGGGGTTAAGAAAGAAATGCTGGGAGATTGTTTCTTTTAACAAATTTTTCTTTTTATAGGAGAGATAATAGAATCATAAATTTAGATCTGGAAGAGATCTTAAAGATCACTAACTCTACATATCCAGTTTTACAGATGAGGAAACTGTGGCAAAGAGGTTAAGTGACTTGCTCAGGGTCTTTCTGATTCTAATTCAAGTTCTCTGTCAAACTAGTGTTCCTATATGTAGTCAAACTACAAGATATGACTATGAGTCTGAAGGACTATTTAGGTCTCTGAGAGTCAAATGGGAACCATTAGAGAGGATAGGATCCTGGGAGTATTTTGTCTTCTTCTGGGGGTTGAAGATTGTTATCTCTCTGACATGCATTATTACTTTTAGTACTTTATGAAGATCTAGACACCAGCTATATACTGAGATTCTCAGAAAGAAGCTCTGGGTGGGGCCAAATAAGCCATAATGTTATGGTTTGGGGATGAATGAATCTATTTATCTTTAAAGTTGAGTGCTCATTGGTGGATTCTTCTGGGGAAACCAGAACAAAAAGGTATTGCAAAAAAGACCCCTGCAGGGCTTTACATATTGTACAAGTTGTTTAAATAAAATGGTGCTCAAGTTTCCATCCCCTCAGACCTCCCTCCTCTCTGACCTCTCCAAAGGTGTTTGATGTGTCTTCTATGGAAACATTCCTTGGGTCTCCCTATTGAATTGCTAGGGGAAGAGCAGGGACTTTCTTTTGTTCTCTGTCCTTGTGGTCTCTAGGGCAACTGGTTAGTGCTTAAGAAGATACAAAGACATCTACATAGATCCCGCACACAGGCAGCTACACACAGATGCCCAGGCACAAAACAGATTTAGACCTAGACTAAAAGACTACGAGGCTACACAGCACACATACAGAGACATACAAGAATACACAGAAATGGCAAAGCTCAGGCACCCACCCCGACGAACTCACGGACTCAGAAGAAGAGATCTGCATACACGGTTATGAACAAAAGGGGATAGTTCCCAGGGTCAGTATGAAACCAATGGAGATGCCATTTTATTTGGGGACTAGAAAGACTTCTGCAGTCGTGACTCAGTACTTAGAATTCGGTTTTAATGACTGATGCCAGCTAGCTGTCTTCACAGCATAGCGAAATCTTGAAGGAAAAAAGATTTGCAATAGATAAGTGCAAGTGATCCGACCCTTCAGCCAGGGCCCTTGAGATGCATATGACACAGAATCTAAACCCTCCTCCCTTTACAAGGCTGTTACGGAGGCAAAAGTGAGTAGTACGCCTTTTTCCGTTTACTGGCATGCAGCTTTTCTCTACAGTTCAGGCAAGCAACCGCTAAGTCCCCTTTAGCGATGCAAACGCCCTCTACCCCAGCCAGAGAAGAACCTGGGCCTGAGCTCATTCAGTTTTTCTGGGCCGCCTGGAAAGTGCGCAAGTGGTGATGGTAGTGGAAGCGGGGTGCCCTAAGAGGTGGGGAGTCCGACCCGGCGTGTGCGTGCGCGTCAGACACTGCCTCCAGGCTAGGGCTCGGTAGGTGCGAGCCCAGGCAATTTGGTCCCCAGGCAAAGGAAAGGCACGTGGTTCTGCACTGCAGGGTTACCTGGACCAGTGGCATTTATAAACAGGCAGGGAGGGGGTGGGATGACCCCGGTACTGGGAGGAGGCGCAGCACAATCCTGCCCAGCCCAGGAAATGAGTTTTGTTAGAAGTACGCACTGGAAGGGGGGAAGGGGAAGGAAGTAGGGTGGGGGACAGGATTTATTCAACAAACATTTTAAAATTGATGCCTCGAACAATCTTAATTTTATATTTTTTATTTTACATCTTTACTTCCGAATATCGAAAAACCTTCATGTCCTCTTCCACCAAGAGAGCCTTCTATTATAACAAAGACTTTAAAAGCATTCAAGCAAAACCATCCAGCGCAATCACTTTTGACTCTGTGTGAATGTGGGGTTGGTTGGTATTGCACACATACAAAGTAGACGAATTGGTTGGTTTGGCTAGAAGTGCTGATAAAATCGTCAGGCTCATCTGACATGATGTATGTGTTTGTCTTTATGGCTATCACATGTGTATATATATGTAGATAAATATGTAGATAGATACACGTATAGATTCACACATATTTTACATAACCTACACCGGCAGTTCTCCTTCAGGATGGGACGATGCATTCATTCCAAAAAATTAAGGGCTTCCTTAAACAGTGCTAGGTACTGATCGGAGCTACACATTTGTATTGGATATGGTCCTTGCCTTTATGGAACAAATACACAGCTGTCACATAAATGCATTAATAAGATACAACACAGGGGGGCAGCTGGGTAGCTCAGTAGATTGAGAGTCAGGCCCAGAGACGGGAGGTCCTGGGTTCAAATTTGACCTCAGATACTTCCTAGCTGTGTGACCCTGGGCAAGTCACTTGACCCCCATTGCCTAGCCCTTACCACTCTTCTGCCTTAGAACTGAAACCCAGTATTGATTCTAAGACAGAAGGCAAGGGTTAAAAAAAAAAAGGTACAACATGAAGTTATATAGGTGGGATCTGGAGATAAGGTTAGGAATAGGGGGAGAAATCAAGCTTCCAGAAGGAAGCAGCATTTGAGTTTACTTTTTTTTTCTCCTTCAACCCTTATCTTCCAGTTTGAGATCCTATACAAGCCAATACTATATATTGGTTCTAAGAGAGAAGAGTGGCAAGGGCTAGGCAATGAAGGTTCAGTAACTTGCCCAGGATCTCACAGCCAGGAAGTGTCGGAGGACATAGGCCTCCACCTAGCTGTCTCTTGAGTTCACTTTTAAAGAATGGATAGAAATTCAAAGAGTAAAGTGAGAGAGGGAAGACGTTTGCAGTAGAGGAATTACCCACCTGGAGAATGGAGGGCATGGAGATCCAGTATGTTCCACCAGTCTGTTCCACCAACAGTCCCAGTTGGTATTCACCAACTTTTATTAATGCATAAAGATAGAGTGGTGGCTAGGATTCATTTTTGTAGACTAGATCATAGCTGGAAGAGGACTGGGAAACTGTCTAGTTCATCATGGTAAGCCTGAATAAATGTGCCTTGGCTAAGATCACATGGACAGTAGAGGTGTTATTCGACTCAGTTCATTGATTTCATTCCACCCTGCTGCTTCACCTCAGAGGAGAGGAGAGGAGAGAACATCTCTCGACTCCAGGTCCCGGGGGGCACTCTTCCATGACCTATCCAGGCTTGGGGAGGCTTGGATTTGGGAGTCGGAAAACGTGTTAGAATTCTAACACTGGCTCACAGAGACTCTTTTCTTTGGGCATCGCCCTTCTCTTGTCACCCAAGATTTACACTATACGTCCCCGAGGCCGCGCCTAGTGGGTGGGATAGATATCAGTCGGAGGTTTTTCAGTCCCTAGGACTAAGGGTCCCAACCTCCACCCATAGGCAGTCTGGCTCGGCGAGGTTCGGCAGAAATCAACTCCTTGCTCCGCAAAGGCGGCTGCGCTTTGGAGAAGAGACTGACACGATGACATCATCGGGTAGGGCAAGGCGGGGCGGGGAAGCTGTCGCGGAGCATGATGGGGCCAGAGGGAGGAGAAGGGAGCGAGGGGAGGGGTATCGACGCCATTTTCGGCAGCTGACGGGGAGCCGGGGACGCGGATCGCGTAGGTTCGGAACTGGTCGGGTTGCTACCCGCTCGGGGCTTGTTTGGCCAACTCAGGTCAGACAGGGGTAGCCTCAGGGGTCCGGGAGCACTGGAGCAAGGATGTGTCGGAGCACGGCAGCTGCGGCTGCGGCGGCCGGACCTGTCTCCCTAGCCCGTGATTGACTGACACACTGACGGAACGACACCCCTCCCAGGACCTCCGAGGGGCTTGACGGCTGCGCCCGAGCTTGAGGACAGGCGGCCCCGCCGGCCAGCCCTTTGTTTGCAGCCCTCTCATCCTTGGCCCCAGTCCCCTTGGCGGATCTAGGCGGCGGCCCGGGGAGGCCCCAGCCCCCTCCCTCCTTGTCAGCCCGCGGGGAGCGCGGTCACCGCCGGAACAGTACGGTGAGTGGCGGCTGCGGCGCCTGGGAGGGCGGCTTGGCGCGAGGATGCGGGCGTTGACCCTGGCATCCGCTCTCGGGGCCGGCCTGAAGGGAGAGCAGTGGGGCGGGCTTCCCTGTTTCCCCCTCCTCCTCTCATCACCTTGGTCATGGTTCTTCTCGCTACTAAACTTTAAAGGGTGATGAAGCCTCCTCTTTTCCCGGGGGCCGCGAGGTCTAGGAGAGCCCCGCTTATCTCCTCATCTCCATCCCTACCTGGGCACTCGGCGCCGGGGCCCGTTGGGCCCGAAGCGTGCGCGCCGCATTCCCGGGGGGAGGCTGCGGGACGGTGGTAGGGAGGGTGGCCCGGCGTGGCGCCGCAGAGGAAACAGGCGGCACTTGGGGCGGGGGCATGTAGGGTGACAAGTGCCCGGAGCCCCCTTAAATGGCGCGTTTCCAATTTGCGTAGGTCGCTGGAGTGGGGCGAGGCAGGGTGGGGGCGCAGCGGCAGCAGCCACACCAGAGTAGTCTGGAGTGGGGGGTGGGGTTGCGGAGATGTGGCCTCTCCCGGAGACTAGAGAGTGAGAGAAGCGGGGATACCCGACTGCCAGCGCCGGTTCTGCTTTGTCCGAATTCTTGCCTCTTCCTTCCGGGTTCCTCCTTGCTGCGGTTCCGGTCCCCCCCCTTCCCTTCACCCGCAAGACACCGCCCAGGGAGGAGACCCTGGACCGAGGCCCTGGGATGAGACTTTTTTTTTTTTAATCCATATTCCTGGAACAGGGAAGGTCAACTTCCATTCATTTGATAAAAAGAAGATGCTGGATTTAATTTCATTTTATTCTTGTCTTAATCGATGGAACACATCCTGATCAGGTTTCTTGGCATCTTTTCTGTTTTATGTACCCTAGTGTGTTTCCTACCAGAATGGCAACCCTCCTTTCTTTACCTGAACTTTGTCTCAAACTTAAGAGTACTTTTTTCTATCATAAAATCTCTTGAATTCTTGTAATAAAAGAAAATTCCACACATTAGCAGCAGTGCCATTAATATGTTGTAGGTTAGATTGTAAGATCCTGTCAAATTTTCTCCTACATTTTAAAATAGTTTGTATATTGAAACTTTTACTATCATGAGATTGAATTTAAAAATAATATTAATTATTTTTATGAGGATACCACGCAAAAATACATTTTGGAATACATTAGACTTTCTGTATAAAACACTATGTTAGTTACTTCTTTCCTTATTGTAGTCAATTGTGAACTATACTTCTTGATCTATAGGTGTCTATAGGTGTAGGATAATGGGCTTTTCACTGGATGCCAATGAAATAAATGCCCATTAGAAAACATAAAATGGCTTTGTTGTTAGTAGTAACCATAACATTTATAGATCTGTTCAATATTTTGAGGGACAAGAATCGTTTATTGCCTCCTAAAAACTTATTAAATATCCTTAAGACCAAAGAGATTAAGTGTTTACGTGTTCCAGGCTGCTACAGTAGGATAGGTAATATAAAAAATTTCTCAGTAAGTAACTAAGGATGCAACATCATTTCTGCATCATGTTGCAGTTGCAGTTTGGCAGTGATACTCTGATACTTAATGGTATGGAGAGAACAACAGGATCATAGGATAATTTTAGGTTTGCTGCACTTCTCTTTGGAGATTTTTCTTTAGGAGGAAATTTTTACCATTAAGTACAATTTGTATTTTGAAGTGTATATTAAATTGAACATGATAGTACTAAATGTTATCCATCTTGTCTGTGTCCCCCTGAGTCTTCTCCTGTTCTTTCCAATATTTTATAAACATTTAATTGACCCACTCGACTTTTTTTTTTGCATTACCATCACTAAACCCTTTTTTGAAACAAATATTTATAATAGCTTTAGAGTTTGCAAAGCACTTAAAAAATATCCTACTTTTTTATCCTAACAACAATCCTATGAGGTAGGCACTATTGTGATCCACAATTTACAGATAGGGAAGCCAAGGCAGGAAGCAGTTAAATGACTTACTCAAGGTTATACTAGTTAAATGTCTGAGGCCAAATTGAACTCAGGTCTTCCTGACTCCAGATCCAGTGCTCAATTTACTTCACAATCTAGCTGTTTCTGCAGGTAAATAAATTGTGCAGGTAAAAAGAACCCATATACTGGCCATGTCTAAATCTATAATTTATCACTGCTCTGCCAATAGGTGGGAAACATGATTTATCATAGGTCTTCAATGAATCATGATTGGTTATTGCACTGATCAGAATTTGTAAATTCTTTCAAAGTTGACTTTCCTTTACATTATTGTAGTCCTGTGATTTGTGGCAGATATAGTGTAAGTTTCAGTTCTAAACTCATGGTACTTAAAAAAAAAAAAAGCAGAGTAGTGGAGGTGGTCTGATGATAACATTCAATTTAAAAAGGTATGTCTGTCTTTATCCAAAAGATTGAACTATTTAGCTTAAATCTATACACATTGTAATGAGCCAAAGTCTAGAGCCAAAGTCTAGAATATTTTTTTCTTCAAGTAAATAAATGATAGTATATGAAAAACATTAGGTTAAAAGAATATCTCTTCACTGTAACTAGCAGCTTTTATATTGTTGCCAGTGACCTCCTCAACATGAGTAAAAGGAATGGTTTCATACTTATTTTTTCCCACTTCAACTTTTGACATTGTATCATTGTTTAACCTCTGACTTTCACATTGCTTAATTTCTCTTGTAACTTTCAAACTAGTCCTGGTATTGTCTCAGAGGCCTTCACTGTCCACTTAACATTGACTTGTGGAATATTTCTGTATTCTGGCCAAGTTCTGCTTTTCTTCTATGTCAGAATACTCAGTCATGTCAACTTGCTCTTGTAGGTCATTTGCATATTTGTATGCAAATAGTTCATAGGACTTTTTATCTAACTCAAAATTGCCTATGTAACCAGTTTAGTGGTAAAGCATCTGAAACAGGATTGTTAACTAAAACGTAATTGATTCAAACACAATGAAGGCATTTTTTTTCTCCATTAGGTTTTTCCTTATCTACTTTCTTTACCATTGTGGGTATTTGGCACCTATTTCTTTCTTTTTTTTAAAAACCCTTACCTTCTGTCTTAGAATTAATACTTGGTTCCAAGGCAGAAGACTGGCAGGGGCTAGGCAATGGGGATCAAGTGATTTGTCCAGGGTCACACAGCTAGAAAGTGTCTGAAGTCATATTTGAACCTAGGATCTCCCATCTCTGGACCTGGATCAATCCACTGAGCCACCCAATTGTCCCCTACCAAATTCTTAAATCAGGTAATTTTCAGTTTTTTGCTTCCTTTCAAGATAGTTTTTAGAACATACCTACTTCTATTTAAAATAAAATATATATAAATATATATAATAATCAATGTTTTTATTCTCATCATCCTAGATTCTGTTGTGTTTCTTATCCTATTTTTTGTTTATGGCATAAATATCAAACCCTCCATCTTAGCTCCTTTTCTTGGTGCTGTTCACCTACAGATGAATAATTTATTAATAAGCTAAAGTTAAAGATAAGAAGCTATATTTTCAGCTGGGCCTTTCCAGAACTTTGTGGGGAATCATTTGCCTCCCAGACATCATCTTAATCCTAGGGTTTTCCCAGTGCCCTGGGGGTGGAGTTCATTTTGCCTCTTGGCCACCTTTTTCATCCCAAAGCCTTTCCAATTCCTTTCCTTCCTGGCCTCAGCCTTTGTTGCAGGGATTTCTCTCAGTGCTTTGTACTTTGTTCCAGGATAACCTGCTCTGGTCTTATCTTAGGGCCTTCTCCAGTACTCCAGTTGAACATGTCTTGCCAAGACTCAACCTTAGATTACTTTCACCATCCACCACCTTTGCACCTATTTATGTAAATTGAATTGGAGAAAATGATTAACTGGCTTGATTGGGTTCACTATAAATTTAAATCATCTCAATTTCTCATCAATTCTTTTACCTTCCTAATTAATTTGGTCCATTCATCACAGCAGCTCTTTCAGTCCTTTCTCTAACTTCTTATGGCACTTCTGCTA
Source organism: Monodelphis domestica (assembly GCF_027887165.1). Taxonomy (NCBI): domain Eukaryota; kingdom Metazoa; phylum Chordata; class Mammalia; order Didelphimorphia; family Didelphidae; genus Monodelphis; species Monodelphis domestica. The sequence goes on along the minus strand of NC_077227.1, from coordinate 318,700,668 downwards.
ACATTCTCAGCTTTATATTTCACTGAAAATTTTAGATCATTCCATCAGAGTGGCTGCTTCTCCTACCATCTCTTTCATTCTGGCCTTGCATATAGTAGGGGGCTCTCCTGTTTTCCAAGGCAAACTCATGTACATGTACCCTTAGTCCTATTTCCTTCCCTATCTTCTCCAGGTTGATTAACATGTCTTTCTAATTGTCAATCCTTCCCTGTTACTGATTTTTTTTTCTGCTGTTTACAAATGTGCTTATGCTATATCCCATTTTGGTTAACCTCCTTGAAAAAAGCCTTCTAAACTGCTTTCACTTTTTTCCTCAGTCTCTTTTTGACCCTCTGCCTTCTACTGACCTCATTCAACTGAAACTACACTCTAAAATTACAAAGGGTCTCATAATTACCAAATCCTTTTTGAATCTTGACTTCTCAATAGCTTTTGGACACTGTTGATCACCATCTCTTTGACACTCTCCTAGATTTCTGTGAGAGTTTCTTCTAAGTCTTCTTTGTTGGCTCTTCATCCAGATCATAGCCACTAAATGTGAAGTGTGTTCATCAACATTGTGAAGTGTGTTCATCAACATTCTATCCCTTATTCTTTATCCTTTTTTCTTCTATACCAGTGATGACAAACCTTTTATAGAAACAGAGGTGGAGTACTGGGCCCAGCCTCCCCCCACCTCATGCCAGATATGCCCTACCCTGCTCTTACCCCGCACAGGGAAGGGAGAAAGTGTTCTCATTGGGCTCTTGGATGGGGAGGAGTGGGTGAAGTGAGTAATATCCTTTGGGAATATAGAGATGGGGAGGGGAGTTGTCCAAGAACCTGTGACCCATGGCAGAGGGGTGGGTGATGTGAAAAAGTGTCATCAGGTAGAGGGAGGGAAGGTGCACCCAGAAAGCAGCTCCACCTGAGTCCCTTTGCTTTTCTAGTAATGAAGGGGTGGGGTGGGAGGGAAGGTGGTTGATATGCTGGCACTCTGTGTGCCATCTTTGGCAGTCATGCCATAGGTTCACCATCACTGCTCTGTGCCTTTCACTTTGTGATTTCATCAATTTTCATTCATCTAACTCTTGTCTATATAGGTGATTTCTAGATCTGTAGATCTATGCTTAATCTTTCTCTAATCAATTGCCACTGGGACATCTTAAAATGAGTGTCCTCTAGGCTTCTTAAACTCAACATATCCAAAATAGAACTCATCTTTTCCCCCTAAATCTTCCCCTTTTCTAAATTTCTTTATTATTCTCAAAGGTGTCACTATCTTCCTAGCCAACCAGGCTCATAGTATCAGTGAAATTCTTACCCTGTATAAAGCTGTTGTCAGATCTTGTCACTTTAACTGTTTCAACAGTTTTCTTATAGGTATAATCTTTACTCACTTGGCCATCACTTTTGTATAGACTCTCATCACCTCATGCCTGTACTATTGAGGTAGCTTTCTGGTTGGTCTCTCTGGCTCAAGTTGTTTCCCACTCAAATTTATCTTACCTTCACTAACAATGTGATGATCTCACCATATCTTCCTCCATTCTCATTCACACCCTCAAATTCCAGTGGTTCCTTGTTACCTCCAGGATCAAATATAGAATCCTCTGCTTGGCATTTGAAACCCTTTACAACCTGGCCCTTTTCTACCTTTCCACTCTACTTACTTACACTTTACTCTTCAGGCAGGTATCTGTGTGTGTATGCATTTTATTGTTACTGTTCCATAGTAGGCACTTAATATTGCTTGTTGATTGATACTTTTTAATTGTTACTTCCATTTCTCATTATTTCTTCTCTCCCTCCATAGAGCTCTTAAACAAAGCAGTTTAATTAAGCCAAATAATAGACTCCTTGACTGTGTCTGACAGTATTTACTTCATGCTTTCCCTGTAATAGCCAACTAGCTGTCTTATGAAAGGAGAGTGATAACATTTTATGATCAGTCCTCTCTGGTCAAGAATAATTATTGCATTGATCTGAGTTCTATTGTATTTTAGTGTTGGTTTCCTTTAAGTCAGAAGTTACTGGGGAAACTTTATTTCACTATAATTGGTTTCCTTTGTGCAATCTTATATGTTTTATTTAAAAACATCCTTGGAGCCAATCCATACGTTTTAGACTGTAGAAGGGGTCCATGACTCAAAAAAAGATTAAGAATCCTTTGTTTTAAATTGTGAATATTACTCTCTTAATTTTGCTTATGTGGCTATGTATCAATTTTAAATATGAATTCTTTGTATTGTTTAGTTTTCTTTGGCCCAATATATTCTATCAGATTCATATTTAACAGTCTGTTCAAACATTTCCTAGTTGGTGGGCACTCAAATTTCCATTTTTTTTTTTTTGCTTTCACAGAAAGTTTTGCTATAAGAATTTTGGTATGTTTAGGATTTTTCCTTTTGTTTATACTCAACTTCTTTTTGTTTATTGTGCTACAGCTCTATAGATTAGTCACTTTTTAAATATTTTTTTTTATTGTTACCTTTTCTGGTATCACTTAAATTTTCCCTAGTATCCTTTCCCCTTCTTGCTCTCTGAAAGCCATCTTATATAACAATATTTTAAAAAAGAAAATAAGGAAGAGAAAAAAATCAACAAATGTGATCATTAATTAAAAACAGTCTAAATATATATGTAGTATTCCACCCCCATGGACTTTCTACCCCTGCAGAGGAATAGGGCTAAGTGTCTTCCTGTATTTTTTCTTTTCAGAGAATATGCTTATTCTTTGTAATTTTGCAACATTCACTTTCCTTTGGTATGTGGTAGCAGTTCTTTTCATTTACATTGTTATAGTAATGAATGTACATTTTAAGTAGTAGTAGTAGTAGTAGTTTATCGTGTACCGAGGATGATGACGATTGTCTTTGTGTGCTTTCATCTGTGATGTAGATGAGTGTGCACAAAAACACTTCTGCGTGAAGGAGATTTAAGTGGAAAAGTCAATGCACAGAGACAGTCCCACTCTCTCACGTTGGAAGCCTAGGTCCATTGGCACAAAAAATCATTACACCTGGAGACTTCCTCAGCTGCATTGGATGGCTGTGTTGTCTTTCTAGTACAATGTCAAATAATAGAGGTGATAATGGGCATCCTTGTTTCACTCCTGATCTTATTGGGAATGCATCTAGTTTATCCCCATTGCAGATGATGTTGGCTGATGGTTTTAGATATATACTGTTTATTATTTTTAGGAAAGACCTTTCTATTTCTATACTTTCTAGTGTTTTTAATAGGAATTGGTGTTGTATTTTATCAAAGGCTTTTTCTGCGTCTATTGAAATAATCATGTGATTTTTGTTGGACTTTCAGTCAAAAACCTTAACCACTTTTGTTTCTTTAATAGTGGAAATAAGACCCACACTAACTGTTTATTTATTTAATAGTGAAAATGGAAACTGACCTAATATTTAGTACTAGCATATCTACTTTAAGATCACTTAAAATGCTTGTAAGAAACCATGAGCTCCAATTAATCTTAATTTATTTTTTTAACTCCAATTAATCTTAATTTATTTTTTTACTTTATATTTTATATGTTTATATGGTTTTTTCCTGTGTTTTGTAGGTTGATGTTTTATCCATTTAAAGTTGAAATTTCACCTTAATTTAAATTTGATAAGGCTGGTTGTATTCTCTTAGGACTCCCCTCTCTTCCCATTTTATGTAATGGCCCTCTTACAGGTAGACTATCTTAAACCCAAATAACATTAACATATTGGGGATATATTAATGGTAATTGAAATCCAGTTAGAATCAATAAATCATAGAGGAATTTCAATTTTTTTCAGAGAAAGAAATCTGTTTATAATTATTTAGTAACTTTCCCAGTATCTGCGTTAGTGCTAGATATATTTATAAAACCCTTTTTATTTTGGCTTGAATTAAAATAGTGATGCAAGTGTGAATAATGCATTTTAAATTAATGCATTTTAAAAATCAATATAGTTAATTGATGGAAGACACCTGTTTGTATTTAGGCTTAGAACATTTTGAATTAAGCTTTGAATTAGATTGAACTACCTTATTTCCCATTTGGGCATAAGATTTGTTAATTCTGATCATATGAATTTGGAAGCAACAGTAGAAATGAATTTGATGTATGCTAAGCTATTTCTGAAGTTTGCAGATTGGCTTTCCATTTAATAAATGGGACATAATATGTGCCTACCATCATGGTGGGTGATATGAGCCGCCTAAAAGAAATATGAGTTTTGACCACTTGGAGCTTACTATTTAGTTCAACAGAAAAAAACAAACCCAACCCATTATACTTTGATTTAATTGATGTGGGTTATTTTTTTCATTAATGCAGATAATAGCTCCTGTAAGGTACTTGTCCATTTATTTCTATATATCATTCACAGACCCAAGTTTCTGAATACTAATGAATTCATATAAATTATGTCAGTTTGGATCCCCTATAAATTACTGCTAGACAATATTGATGGGAGCATAGCTAGGTGGTACAGTGGATAGAACATTAGACCTGAAGCCAGGAAGATCTGATATCAAATCTGGCCTCAGATACTCATTAGCTGTGTGGTCCTGGGCATATTACTTAACCCCTATTTGCTTCAGTTCCTCATCTGTAAAATGGAGTCACACTGGAAAAGGAAATGGAAATAAATAAATAAACAAACAAATAAATAAATATATATATACACACACACATATATATATATATAATCTTTGCTGAGAAAACTCTCTGTGCAGTCAGATAGACTTGGACTTTTTTTTGATTGGATCTTTGCCCAATAATACTTTTGTCTTGATTGACTATTTCATGTGTTTCAATGGCTATTTTAAACTCTTCAAGTCCCCAGTGCTCCATTGTCCCCTTCAATCAGTAGGTGTCCTTCTTGCCTATTTTACTAAGAAAAGAGAAAGGTGAAATTTCTCTTCTCTATGCCTCAAAATCTCTTGATCTTTATCAATGTCTAAAGTAAATTTCTGGGGGCAGCTGGGTGACTCAGTGGATAGAGAACTGGGCCTAGAGATAGGAGGTCCTGGGTTCAAATTTGACCTCAGACACTTCTTAGCAATATGACCCTGGGCAATTCACTTAATCCTCATTGCCTAGCCCTTCTGCCTTAGAACCAATACCCAATATTGATTCTAAGATGAAAGGTAAGGGTTTTTAAAAAAAAAGTAAATGTCTCCTTTTTCTGTGTCACTCACATGATGTCATCTGGAGGCCAAATAGCGAGTGAGTTGAAATAAACGGGCCACTGGAAAAAGGGAAATTAAGAACCAACGGGACAGGAAACAATGAGAGTCAAAAAATGTCACATTAGTAGGTGGAGAAAAAAAGTTTATAAGCCAAGCCAAGGAGAAAGTGAGGGTCTTTGGCATGTGTGGAAGAGCAGATAGCTGGTGGAATGTAGTAAAGAGCCCCATGATGGCAGACACAGATTAGAAAGAAAGCTAAGTATTTCTCTAACTCTCCTAGTTTTACCTCTCTTTCCTATTACCACTACTTTGATTTAATAACGTTTTTTAACTTAATAAAGCTACAACCAGCCTCATAATTTTTAATTATTACAATGTTAACTTCTTTCTCTAATGAAGAAATGGGTCTCCGTCAATACCAACTCCTTTACTTGTGCTCTTGATCTCATTCCCTCATATCTTCTCTGAGAACTTACCTTTTCCTCACCATTCTCCTGGTCTCTCAGATTTCTGAGTTTGGAATAATTTTTTGACTCTTGCCTCCACATCCAGACAGTTGCCAGATATTGTTTATTCCAAATGTACAGCATTTCTTGTATCTCTTTCTTCCTCTTTACTCATATAACTATATCTCAAGTCGAGGTCCTTTCACTTGAACTTTTGTGGTAGTCTCCTAATTTGTCTTTGTTTCCATTCTCTCTCCTCTTATCCATTCTCCATACAGCTGCCAGAAAGAATCTTCCAATAGCAAAAATCTGACTCATGTCATTAACTTTCTCAAAAATCTTTAGGGGCTAGAGATATTAGGGAAAACTATTTGTACAAAAATATTCAAAACTGCACTCTTTGTGGTGGCAAAAAAGTTGGAAAATGAGGGGATGCCCTCCGATTGGGGAATGGCTGAACAAATTGTGGTATATGTTGGTGATGGAATACTATTGTGCTAAAAGGAATAATAAAGTGGAGGAATTCCATGGAGACTGGAACAACCTCCAGGAAGTGATGCAGAGTGAAAGGCACAGAGACTGATACATTGTGGCCCAATCTAATGTAATTGACTTCTCTACTAGCAGCAATGCAATGATCCAGAACAATTCTGAGAGACTTATAAGAAAGAATGTTATCCACATCCAGAGAAGGAACTGTGGGAGTAGAAAAACACAAGAAAAACAAATGCTTGATCACATGGTTTGATGGCGATAGGATTGGGGATGTAGATTATAAATGATCACTCTATTGCAAATAGATATGGAAATAGGTCTTGATCAATGATACATGTAAAACCCTTTGGAATTGCTCATTGGCTACAGTAGGGGGGAGGGAGGAGAGGAGGAGAAGAACATGAATCATATAACCATGGAAAAATCTTCTAAATTAATTAAATAAATACAAAGCAAAAAAAAAATCTTTAGGGGCTATCTATCTCTAGGACAAAATATGAGGTTGACATTCAAAACCTTTCATAGTCTGACCTCAACCTATATTTCTAGATTTATTTCCTATTTTTTCTTTTTGTGTACATTCCAGCCATAGGACTTATTTACTTTTTCCTTAACTCAGCAATCTATCTTCAGCTCCTATGCTTTTGCAAAACTTTCTCTTTTGCCTATAACCACTCTTTTGCTTTTCAGAAATGTTAGTTTATTTCAAGGTTTAGTTCAAGTGTCAACTCCTACATCCATTTCTGATCTTGGTAGTTAAGAGTTCTTGGTTTTTCAAATTATTTTATGTTTACTGTTTTTTATATGTTCCATTCCCTAGTAGAATCTAAGCTTTTCAAGGTGGATGACTACTTCACTTTTGACACACTTCTCATAACTTAAGGAGATAAGACACAACCATATGTCATGTGCTAGTATATTTAACAGTTAAATTTGCTAGAAGAGCTAAGAAGAAAATTAATTTCTTAGATTGGGAAGAAGAGATGATTTGCAGAGTTTGGGGCAGGAGAATAGATTGTAAATTTTATACATGTGTTAAATTTATAATATCTCTCAATAAAGGCATACTCTTTTACTTTGTTATATTATGGGTTCTTGGAAGCTGTGTCAGATTGGAAATCCTGATAGATTTTACCAACCTCTTTGAGTCCAAATTGTAATTACGTATTGTATTTTGCCTAGGGATCAGTCTACTTAAGTGCTGAAAGTCTCTTTATCAGGAACTGAACTACTGGGGAATATTTTTGACTATAGCAATTTATAAGTATAAAGGAGGTTATATGAATTATGGAGGGGGTTGTAATCTACATTGTTGGAAAGAATTAACCACAATAACAACCTCACACTATTAAAGTAAGTTTTTATGGAATATCCAATATGGAAGTAGAGTAGAAATTTGGAGATGTTTAACATGAAAGGGGGTTCATACAACAGGAATAGTAAAAAAATGCACAGAACATTAAGAAATGAGCCTTGGTGTATGTTGGAGTTAAGAGGGAGAAGAAGAGCCAATTAAAAAAAAAAAGAATGGCAGTAGAGGTAGGAGAATTATTACAGTATAAGAGGAGCCAAAGGAGAAGTTAGTTTCTAGGAGGGGGATTCCAAATGATTCTAAGAGGGCAAGGAATAGATCTTATGGTGAAGCAGAAAGTGCACCAATTTTGGAATTCCAAATTTCAATAGAACTCGCTCACAGGATTGGAGTCAGCAGTTCTCAAAGTATAGTCTGGGGACTCCTGGAAATACCTGAAAAATTTAAAGAGGTCCACAAGGTTAAACCTTCATAATGATACTTAGATATTTTAATTTCTAAAATGGTAACTATCAATAGCTATAACTCATATAAACCAGTTCCAAAAATTTGAGACCACTAGACTAAGATGATCATTAAGGTCTTTTGTAAATCTCATAATCCCATGATAAGAATGAGGAAAGAGAGCAATTAATTATTATTAATTATTTTTATTAATTATAAATCAATAACTTAATTGATATTATTAATTAATAATACTTAATAAATTGATCCAAAATGTATTTCAAAGATTGGAGATAGGTAGGACAATTAGATTTTTTTTTCTGTCATAGAGATGTAGAAAATGTGAATCTTCAAATTATTTTTTAAATTGCAATTATTGTAATTATTGTAAAATATTTGTGTTAGAAGCTTTTTTTTTTTAATCCCTTAAGAGATTCCATTCTGTTTACCTCACAGGTGCTTTAATGAATTGGATAGTTGTTGAGTTTGACCCTCACTCTGCTAGCAACCATTCTACGCTAAAATGTTGGGGTCCTTGCCAGCAGAGTTAGTTATAGTTGAAGTATAATAGCACTATGGAAAGACTGAGGCCTGGAGACACACTATGCTTTATCTTATTTTCAGCAATTCAGGAAACTTCTTTTTTATACTTTGTATCATACTGAATTATAAAAGCTACCCCTCTCATTCCTCATTAGAATCAACCCCCCAAGCACTGGGACAGTTTTTGGTTTTCTGTTACCAACCTAGAGTACAGTGAAGATACTTCTGGGAATGCTTAATATTCCCTAAATTGAATTACTATGTGATTGAGCTCTTTTGACAAAGGATCTGGTCCATATTGAGTTTTGCATCGAGTAAGACTCTGAATATAGATTATTTCAGAATTTCAGATTCTTTATTTTCTCCCTTCATAGGACTTAAAGGATCCATTTTTATTTTTTGCAGTTTATTTATACACCATCCTTATATCAGTGGAAAAATAATTTAATGACCTAAAAACAATATAAATAATCTTCATTTCCCTTTTTCTCTCTCTACTATAAGACTCATTAGCACATGTTAAATTATTTTCTGTACTGCTTGCCTTTTCCAGAAACAAATGACAATTCCACTTGGTTTCTTTGTCATCTTTGTTTTCTAGGATTCAGTTAACTTTGCCACATTTGGTAAGACAAAGAGTTGAACAAAAGCCTTCTATACTGTTTCCTTTCCTTCATTTTTCTGTCACAGGGTACACTAATAAAAATCAGTTTTCCTTCTTTGTGTACTTTTTGCAGTGTCTTCTGAAAAATTAAAAACTTTCTTTTGTTTTAAAAATATTTTCCTTTTTTAAAAAAAGTATTAATGTTTCATAGATACTGCCTGTCTTAATTTCATGTAAATAATGAGTGCTTTCCTTATGATGCACATATTTTTAAAAGGGGCATGAGCTGATAAAATAAAGAGTATAATCTTTCTTAGCAAATGGAGAGGAAAAAATATAGTAGGGGCCATTTTAAAGGCAAAATAATATTTTTTAAAAATAATACTAAAAACTTAGCTGAACTTTCTTCATGTTGAGTCAAAATCTGCCTCCTGGTAACTTTTGCACATTGGACCTATGTGGACCCCCCTCATTCCCCTGCCCATGGCTCAGCAGAAAAATCTCTTCCCTCTTTTATATTTTGATGAGGTGATAGATCTCTTACTGATTTGTAATCAATAGGCTATAATCTTTCCATGTTATATTGAATTTTTCTTAATAAAGTTTAATAATTATACTTGATTTAGTTAAATATTATAAATGTGTAAGATGATTTAATCCAAATAACAGGTACCATTTTTATGGTAGTCTTTTTATTCTTTGTGTTTGATTTTTGCTTGAATGGTACCTGATACATAGTACTTAATAAATATTTATTGATTGTTGTTTGAAAGGGCCCACTACATATTGAAAAGTCTGATGGGTTCAAGTGACATTAGTTATGTAACATTGGACAGTAGGATCATAGGGTCATAGATTTAGTCAAAGTGGGGATTTAAAAAATCAAGTCTAACCCCTTTGTTTAATAGATAAAACTGAACCTGAGAAATTGTGATTTGGTTAAGTTACTAGATGCCTCAGTTTCCTCATTTGTAAAATAGGGATGTGTATCTGTGCTTCAACCCGAGAGTCTTCTGCATATGGGTTGCTTATATCATCATGAGTCTGCTTGAATTGTGATCCTTCATTTTGTTGATCACTTACTAAGATTTTGGAAGTTGTTTGTCTTTATAATATTCTTGTTAGTTGTATAAATTGTTCTCCAGGTTCTGCTTTCTTCACTTTGCATTCCTTCTTACAGATCCATTCCAGTTTCTCTGCAATCATTTCTTATAATAGTATTTTTTCCCATTCATATTCCATAACTTATTTAGCCATTCCTTAGTTTCTGTGCTACTTCTCAGTTTTCATTTCTTGGCCATCCTGAAAAGAATGGCTATAAATATTTAGGGGTGTGTGTATGTGTAAATATATATATATATCTTTTTTTTCTTTGATCTGTTTGGGGTATAGATCCAGTGAGCTGTATTGCTGGATCACAGAGTATGCACAGTTTAGAGAAATTAGAGAGATGTTAATTATATAATATTACTAATCATTGATTAAAATTGGATTTAATGGCTAATTATAATTTTTAAAATTTTAGAATGTATGACAACATGTCCACAATGGTGTACCTAAAGGAAGACAAGTTGGAGAAGCTTACCCAGGATGAAATAATTTCTAAAACGAAGCAAGTGATTCAGGGGCTAGAAGCTCTGAAGAATGAACACAATTCTATCTTGCAAAGTTTACTTGAGACACTTAAGTGTTTGAAGAAAGATGATGAGAGTAATCTGGTGGAAGAGAAATCAAACATGATTCGCAAGTCACTGGAAATGTTGGAGCTTGGGCTGAGTGAGGCACAGGTAGGTTGGGAAATGAACTTGAGCTTTATAGATGGAAATAGTGAAGTAACTTATTTTTGAGGGAAAATATGACATTTGATATAGATGTGAAAAGGGATGATCATTTTTAGAATTGGTAATGTTATAAAAGAGAAGACAATAGTTAGGACTTCACACTAGATAAATTATATAAATTTATAGAGGTTCGTCTAGCAGCCTCTCTGAGGACCTAGGGTCTGCCTGCCCAAGTGTGGCATCACGGTCGGATGAATGAGATGAGACACACCGTGCATTTAGCCCACATATGCAGGCATCACACACAGTGCTCTGCCATAGTATCGTAGTATGTTTATTATATAGGTTTTTTTGGTAAACAGACATAATCAATTCTCTACATTTGTGACATTCTACAGTTTGATTGGATATTATCAAATCACCTAAACAACACTCTTGTGATGTTACTATAACAAAGAATTTTGTGATCATTTACTAGGTTTCTACAACACACTGTGATAGATATGATTAATGTGAATAAAGCCATTTGTAGGTTAGTACCCCTTGAGAGGATCATTGTGCTTTTGGTCAGCTTTCACTATCCATCATAATTGCTTGGGAGATGAATAACAAAACACATTTGTATCTAGATGTGAGGACTTAAGGCAGACCAATTTTGGGGTTTTCCTCAATTTACAAGTTCTGTTTTTCTCATGTTACTTTGAAATGCTTAGCAATACTGCTTGGCTTCTGTTCCAACAAATTCATTCGAGTGTGGTCACTATAGGACAAGATTCGTTACAGTACAGCTGGTGTTTATTGTAGGGCCTTGGAGTGTGTCTTGTGCTTGAGAAAGGAGGGGTCATGGGCAGTAATCTTTGGGCTTTTATTTATTTTATTGCAATCTTTTTGGGGTAATAACCTAGGGGGCTTAAAGTAGGGTATATATTTATTGACCCTATAAGTATTTGTTTTCATATTATTTCTCCTGTATTGGGGAGAGAATAATAATCATAACAAGTCCACTAGTGGGGAAATTTGGGGACAGAAATCACAAAGGGGGATCAGCAGGGGGCCCTCATTCTGGGATCTGCTTTGCTGACCTTCCTTCCTCAGACTGTGACCTTGTCAATTGGTCAAGGTATGATGGCCTCCGGCATAAATTGAGTTGTAGATTTGGGAAAGCTTGTTGGATTAAAACTAAGGCTCATGGGGGCAGCTGGGTAGCTCAGTGAATTGAGAGTCAAGTCTAGAGAGAAGTCCTAGGTTCAAATCTGGCCTCACACTTCCCAGCTGTGTGACCCTGGGCAAGTCACTTAACCCCCATTGCCTAGCCCTTACCACTCTTCTGCCTTGGAACCAATACACAGTATTGGTTCCAAGACAGAAGGTAAGGGTTAAAAAACAAAACAAAACCTAAGGCTCAGTCTTAGACTGATGACTTCTGTATATATTAGCTATATAAAGATAGATTTTAGAATTATTGACTTCCTTTTTGCTTTTTGAATTTGAGTTGTTCTAAAAAAATGGATAAAATTGAAACCCTTTAACTTTCTTTTGACTATTTATTTTGTTTATTTACCAGTTGGCATAAAATAAGTGCTGTAATCAACCTACACCCAGAGAAGAATTTATTTAATATCAGAAGTGACAATCTCTACTTTGATTTTATACTTCATTTTATTCCTATTCATGTTATGAGTTTTGAACATAAGAGTTTTAATGTAGATCATTTTGCCAGTCCTTCCACCTTTTTTTTAAGAAGATGGAAAGTTTTACACTTGGTAAAATTTTGTAATACATTGTTGTGAATCTTAATCTCTAGTCCCATGGTTCCTTTTTATGACATAAGGATGGAATTTATGTCTGTTCAACAAAGTATAGTATACTTATTTGGGGGACAACATCTACATATTCATATTAGAGAAATTAAAATCAAAGAAATGTTCAAACAGTAAATTTCGTGAATTCTTAGTTTAAGAATTCAGCAGAAAATTGGGAAGATGATGAATATTATAAGGCAGGATTAAAATTTTTTCTGTATATCCTAGGTAATGATGGCCCTATCAAACCATCTAAATGCAGTTGAATCAGAGAAACAGAAATTGCGTGCCCAAGTACGCCGTCTGTGCCAGGAAAATCAGTGGCTACGGGATGAATTAGCTAACACACAGCAAAAGTTGCAAAAAAGTGAGCAATCGGTGGCTCAACTAGAGGAAGAAAAGAAACACCTGGAATTCATGAATCAGTTAAAAAAATATGATGATGACATTTCTCCATCAGTAAGTAGTTATTTATTAAAGCCATTTCATGTTTATCAGATATTCAGAAGCTTTCAATTCTAAGGTTCTAATTCTAAAGCTGTATGTTTCTTTTTGTGCAAATATTCTTTTCAGTATGATGTTATAGAAAGACTAAAAACCAGGAGTCTTGGATTCTAGTTCTGGCCATTACTATGGGCTTTTGAGAAAATCAGTGAATCTTTCTATGCTTTAATTAAAGTCTCTGTCAAATGTATCTAACTTGTTCTTACCTTTCACATGTGCTGTTATGATCAAATGAGATAATGGTTGTGAAAGTACTTTAAAAATACAAAACATTAAACTTGAATTGTTTAATTTGCTTTTTTTCTACAAAATACTACATTTTAGATGGAAACTTAAGATTCTTAGAGATTTCTGATTCAGAGAGGATTATGTGGCCTGGAACTTAGGCATACTCATTTAAATAAATATTTCAGTGCCTATACTGTTTTAAGGCTATAAAGATGAAAAACCATATAGGCCCTTTTCTTAAAGAGCTTATCTTTTACTTGAGTAAAGGCAATAATATCTGTATATACAAGTAATCTTGATAGAAACTGGTGTAATAAGTTCAAAAGAGAGATTTAAACAGTCTGCCATAAGAATATTTGGGGAGCTAGAGATCACTTTTGCCTGTGGCACTTGACCTGGGTTTTGAAGGAAGAAAAAAGATCAGAAATGTAGGGAGAGTATACAGTTGTATGTAGAGGGATTGGACTTTTTTTTTGTATTATATAAACTTTATTTTATCTTTTTTTTAATTTTTATTTGGTCATTTCCAAACATTATTCATTGGAAACAAAGATAATTTTCTTTTCTTCCCTCCCCACCCTCCCACCACCTCTCCCATAGCCCACGCTCGATTCCACTGGGTATCACATGTGTTCTTGATTCAAACCCATTTCCATGTTGTTGGTATTTGCATTAGAGTGTTCATTCAGAGTCTATCCTCAGTCATATCCCCTCCACCCCTGTAGTCAAGCAGTTGCTTTTCATCGGTGTTTTTACTCCCACAGTTTATCCTCTGCTTGTGGATAGTGTTTTTTAGATCCCTACAGATTGTTCAGGGACATTGCATTGACCCTAATGGAGAAGTCCATTACCTTCGATTGTACCACAGTGTATCAGTCTCTGTGTACAATGTTTTCCTGGTTCTGCTCCTTTCACTCTGCATCACTTCCTGGAGGTTGTTCCAGTCTCCATGGAATTCCTCCACTTTATTATTCCTTTGAGCACAATAGTATTCCATCACCAACATATACCACAATTTGTTCAGCCATTCCCCAATTGATGGGCATCCCCTCATTTTCCAATTTTTTGCCACGACAAAGAGTGCAGCTATGAATATTCTTGTACAAGTCTTTTTCCTTATTATCTCTTTGGGATACAAATCCAGCAGTGTTATGGCTGGATCAAAGGGTAGACAGTCTTTTATCACCCTTTGGGCACAGTTCCAAATTGCTCTCCAGAATGGTTGGATCAATTCACAACTCCATCAGCAATGAATTAGTGTCCCTACTTTGCCACATCCCCTCCCGCATTCATTACTTTCCATAGCTGTCATGTTAGCCAATCTGCTAGGTGTGAGGTGATACCTCAGAGTTGTTTTGATTTGCATCTCTCTGATTATAAGAGATTTAGAGCACGTTTTCATGTGCTTATTAATAGTTTTGATTTCTTTGGCTGAGAACTGCCTGTTCATGTCCCTTGCCCATTTATCAATTGGAGAATGGGTTGATTTTTTGTACAATTGATTTAGCTCTTTGTAAATTTGAGTAATTAAACCTTTGTCAGAGGTTTTTATGAAGATTGTTTCCCAATTTGTTGCTAACCTTTTGGATTTAGTTACATTGGTTTTGTTTGTACAAAAACTTTTTAATTTGATGTAGTCAAAATAATTTATTTTATGGGATTGTACTTTTTAAGGAAGAAAAAGACTGAATGTGGTAAACTGATATATAGCATATGAAATAGTGATTGTAACATATGATATGGTTTGGCAGGAATATAGACTCTGAAGTAGAAAGAATTAAAGTTGGAAAGATAGGTTGGAGCTGATTGTTGAAGATCTTAAAAAATCAGGTCAAGGGGCTCATATTTTCATATTGTGTACAATGAAGAGTTATTGATTTTTTTTTTGAAGCAAAAATGATCATTTGCTTTGGCAACTACATGAAGGATGAATTAAGGGAGAAACTATAGTCCAGAAAATCACTTAAGGGGTAAATACAGGAAGCCAAATGAAAGGTGATAATGATGAGGCTTAAACTTCATTAGTGTCTGAGTAGAGAAGAAGGGAATAAATACAAGTGATTTTTGTGGACAGAGACTGACAGGACTTGGTACATGTTTGGAGGTAGATGTTGAGGGGACAGAACAAAGTAAAAGATAAATCTTTGGTTTCTAGTCAGAGTGACCATAGGTATGTTGACAGAAAAATGAATGGAGTTAATACTTTTAAAATTTTATTCATCAAAATTGTTGCTTGCTGTGGAAAAGAGTCTATTGTTTAAGTCTAAGATTATTGTGTAGCGTAGGAGCCATGTAGTATGATGGTTATAAGACAGTCTTTTCAAATAAAGAAATTAAATTCAAATAAAGAATTCAAAAAAATTCAAATAAAGTTATTAAATGCACCTTTGAAAACTAAGAATTATCTATAAACTCTAAAAACTAATTATGATTCATCTGTTATCAAGAACACCTGGAGTAATTGCAGGGATTTGTTCAAGAACACATGTCTTTCTTATATATTACACCCATGCCTGCTCCCATTTGATAACTGATGTTTTTTTAGAACTACTGTATCTTTTCTTGCTGCCATCATTTGAAGCTGTAGTTCTGTGATCATCAGCATTAATATCCATGATGTCATCAGAATCTGTAGTGGGTTTTCTAGTGGGATTATTTTGGCTGCTAGTTTTTCATGTGAGTCTCACTTGTAGCACACAGCTCTTTAAAGTATGATATCTGCATCACCTCTCTAATTGGTAACTCCTTTAAATGCAGAACTCAGTTTTTTTTCTCAACTCCCCAATTTATTCTGGGGATTTATATTACTTTCACATTCATGGACAACTTTTAGGACAACTCCTAAATATTTTGATTCTAAAGACCTGTTGCTATAAATCAGCGGTTCTCAACCTCCCAATTTGTAGCGATGAGAATACATAATGCATATCAGATATTTACATTCTGATCATAACTGTAGAAAAATTACAGTTTTGAAGTAGCCACCAAAATAATTTTTTGGTTTGGGGTCACTGCAACATGAGGAACTGTATTGTGGGGTCACAGCATTAGAAAGGTTGAGAACCACTGCTATAAATGGTGGTATCACAAATAAGAAATTAAAAGCAGATTTCATAAAATCATAGGATTTTAAGCTGGAGACAGGTTTAGAGTTAATCTAGTCTAGCTTATTCTATTTTACAGATGAAAGAACTAAAACTGATAGAGGTTAAGAGACAGGATAGCATAATTAAAAGAGTAATAGTTGGAAGGGACTTCAATCATCATCTAGTTTAATCTGTACTTGAACAAGAGTTCTCTGTAATATCTCTTACAAGTGGTCATTTAACTTCCACTGATAGAGAGGACTGCCTTGGATGAAACTACTCCACTTTACAGTTATTCTGATTGTTAAGTTTTGCCTAAGATTTTGAAGCAAAATCTGTTTCTCTTTAACTTCAGCCTGTTGCTTGTAGTTATGCCTCTCTTAGATTTGTCAGTATTCTTTCTAAAATGTGACAACTAGAATGAATAATGGTATAACAAGGTCAGGATATACTGAAACTATTATTCCTTTGTTTTAGACAATACAGTTTCATTAATACAACCTAGAATTGCCTTAACTTTTTAGTTCTGATGTCATACTGTTGGCTCATTGAGTTTGCACTCCCCTAAAACATCAGTGCCTTTTTCCTACATGTCCTGCTGCCCAGCCACCTTGTCTCAGTCTGAACTTGTACAGTTAAAAATCCAAATGAACGACTTAATATTTTCTTCATTAAATGTAATTTTGCCAGATTTTGCCCATTTTTCTAGCCTGTTTGAGATCTTTAATAACATGTTATAGGACTAATTTACATATGTGTGGCATATTTCACTTCCTGTAGATTGACATAGATCCATTTATTATTATCCTTTAGGGTTATTTGTTCAATCAGCTAACGTTAATAGTGGAACTGAAACTAGAACTTATATCTCCTTACCCTGGCATTTTATCAGCAACACCATGCTGCTGAATAAGTTGCAGTATAGATAATGAATTAATTGATCATTTAAACTTTAACAAAACCCTTTATTAAAATATTTGCTATGCCAAATGCATGAATAAGATGTTTATATAGCACTTGTAGTCTTAAGATTTGTGCTTTGGGGATTTTCTTTTAATAGGAGGACAAAGACAATGATTCTACCAAAGAACCTCTGGATGACCTTTTCCCCAATGATGAAGATGATCCTGGTCAAGGAAGTAAGTGAAGAGTTGTGTTCTGAAATAACATGAGAAGTATATTTGATTATACTAGTGTATAATTATAATTTCATTATTATATGGGAGATACATGTAACCTGCAGAACAAAGTACTTATTCTTTTATCAGTTATCATGTGTTTGTTTTTAATTCATTTATGTGTTTCTTGTTTTATGATAAAGCATCATTAATGTAGACTCTAGTAAATTAAAACTTGCAGTAACAATTTAGTCACAGTAATTGCTATTGAATTAAAGGCTCAACCCTTTTTTTTTCTTCAGCAAATTTTTAGAGCCATACTGTTGAGTATACACATACCGCAAAACACACACATATTTTAGACCGGACTTGTGATTTCATTTAGTGTGGGGAACTTGTTGTAAAGCAACTTTTACCATTGTAAAAACTTTTACCAGGTTTTACTCACCTTTCACTTCAAGTGTTACCTGGGGCAGTAAGACTCACCCATGGTCACATAGCTATAAGTTTGTGTCAGAGGCAGGTCTTAGGCCTGAGATTCTTGACTTATATTTTGTCCTCTTTCCATTGCCCCATGCTGCCTGTCATAATTATTACAAGGTGGTAAATAGAAGAATTTTAAATATAAGAAGATAATACTGATTTTTAAAGCCATAATTAGATTTGCCATAAGTATTTAAAGTATGTTTACACATGATAATAGAGTTCTGTTTTATTTTGTGTAAAAACTGTAGGTTGCTATAGAATATTCTTAGAATACTGACTTTTAGCAAGCCAGATATTCTTAACAAAACTACCATCATCATGTTCATTGTGATAATTGTTTTCTTAATTACATTATGATTTTTTCTTTATTATAAATCATAACTAAAATCATCTTATTTTTAGTTCAACAGCAACATAGCAGTGCAGCTGCTGCTGCCCAACAAGGGGGCTATGAAATTCCAGCACGGCTTAGAACTCTTCATAACCTTGTTATTCAGTATGCTTCTCAAGGGAGATATGAGGTTGCTGTACCATTGTGCAAACAAGCACTAGAAGATCTTGAGAAGACTTCTGGTCATGATCACCCTGATGTTGCCACTATGCTAAATATCTTGGCTCTGGTATACAGGCAAGTATTTCTCTAGTCTCTTTGTTAGAAAATTTAAAGGGGAAAAAACCCTATAAAACATATATACATATAATTTTTAAAAGCTTTATCTTGTCTACTATTAATTTATGCTTTACGTAATCTTTGCACTTTGTAAACTGACCTCGATTCAGAAAGAAGAATGCTGTTAGTAGTTTCTTGCTCTCCATTTAAGTTTATTTATAACCAAAAAATAAAAAAAAAGAGTTCTTCAAACATGAAGTAGAGAGTGATTAGAAACTACTCATGGCAAAATTTCTCTGTACCCGATCTTGCTCTGCCCTTGGGTCACCTCAGTGAATTTATGCATTTCCATTATTTGCAACTGTTTCTCTATATTTGTGTGGAAAATTGACTATTTCATTGAAACAGTTATTTAATAAGTTAGGTTTTTTGTCTCATTTTATTTTTTAGTTTTAGGAACTATTTACTTTCTTAAAAGGTAAACCAAAACAAAGAGCTATCATTGATTTTAAAAACTGAATTAATCAAATATTTCTTTCTGTATAAAAGTTTTCCAAACAAATATTAGAAATGTCAGTGCAGTAGTTAAGTTCTCTGCCAAGAATGGCAGAGAAGATTTCTTTTAATTATGTAAATGGACTCATAAATATTCACTTTGTTTTCCTATGACATTATATAGGAATAAGTTACATTAGGACTTTTATTCCATTTACTGGTCATATCTCTTGTCACTTTTCATTGGGGATCTTTGATAGAGGAATGTGATTAAGATTAGGGATCAGTTCTAATCATTGCTACTGAAACTGAAGCCATTGCAGCAAAAACTCAGGAGCCCTGGGTGATTTAACTAAGGGTGAAGTTCACATTACCTAAGAAAACTTAGCACCTTCAACTAACATGGAAGGTTGAGTATTCCTTATCCAATATGTCGGGACACAGTTTAATTTTTTATTGTTATTATTGAAATCACCCCAACTTATAGTCACTTGGGAAAATCTCGATGAGTTAAAGAACTTAATGTTTGTCTTTAAATTTAGAGATCAGAACAAATACAAAGATGCAGCTAATCTACTAAATGATGCACTGGCTATCCGAGAAAAAACTTTGGGCAAAGATCACCCGGCGGTTTGTATATTTTTTTTCCACCCTTTTGATATATAACTTTTTCCTCCTGTGCTTTACTAAACTTATTTTAATATTAAACTCAACAGGAAAGGGTTAAGACCTGTCTATTCATTAGATGGTAAAGGTAGGAGTGCTCCCTTTACTGAATATCAATTATAAGTTCTAAGCATTCTTCTCTTTAATATTTGCCATAAAACCAAGTGCATATTTAATCTATTTAAAGCAATGTATCACACAAAATGGGTCAAGTACCACATTTTTTATTCTAAATCAAGCTGCATGTACTTGTGAAAAAAAATTTCTAAAGTTGTATTTTTACCCCTCCCTGCCAAATCAGTGCTAAATGATATGAATTTTTACATTATGCTTCCAGCAAAATATTTTATTGAGATCATGCTATTTATTATGATTTGTTTAATTATGCTCAATAATGTGTTACTTTACATAATTTACTCTACAGTGAGGCACTCTTATTATACCTGGACTTACAAGTAACATTTGTTCCATATTGCATATATTCCTTTGGTATGTCTAAAGTAGAAAGTATTACCCTTTACAATTTGATTAAACATTTATTTAAAGTAAAATTTTATTCTTTCATCCAATTAAGAGTCCTCCACTGTACAATTAGGATATAATTAAATTTTATATATTATATAATGTTGGCTATCTTCACATTTTAGTTTTGATCAGTTTTATTGTGTTAAATGTTCATACTTTGATAGGTGGCAGCAACTTTGAATAATCTTGCAGTTCTTTATGGCAAAAGAGGGAAGTACAAAGAAGCTGAGCCTTTGTGTAAGAGAGCCCTGGAAATCAGAGAGAAGGTAGAAAAAAACAAGAGTACATTGTAATATCCTGTATTCTTTTCTTTGTTTCAAATGTTCACATGACCAGGATTGTTACTGTATTTCAATACTGATTCTTTCTTCACTGGGAGAAAATTTTGAAATTTATTGTCTTCACAGCTTTTGAAGTGACTTTAATATTGGGGCTAGGGTATGAGAATGGGGAACAATTTAACACAAGTATTTTTTAATTTATCTTTATAAAATAAGATATAAGTATTCAGGAGTTGGCTTTATTTTAAAGAAGAAATCAGAATTAAGAAGGGTTTTTGGAGGTGGAAAGAATGATGCTATCTTCTTTAAGAGAGAAAAAGGATGTTTATCAATAATTACATTTTTAAATGTATTTGTACAGTGTTGCATTAAAAAATTTGATAGCAAAATAATAATTTATTCAAAGAGATTAGTTTAATGTACTGTTACTGTAACTTAAAATATACAGTTTTAAAGCATTTGAGTTGCAAACAGAGTTTATGGGGGTGGAAAAATAATTCTATATCATTTAATTTCTTTTTATTATCTACATTTTATGTGTATTTGGTATTAACATACATATTAAATTGATTACTGGGTGATAGGAGAGTTGGGAATATGGAATAAAACAGGACCTACCATCATATAAAATTATCCAGGCATGTCTTTATCATGAGGTCATTCAGTAGAGCTATGTAAAGTAGTCAAATATTGAGTGCATTGGTGATAAAATTTTAAATACAAATGAAAAGATAAGTATACAAAAATATTCAATTTGAGACTAGTGAAATTTAAGTGACTATCAAGCAGGAAGGATTTTTTCTTTTTCCTAATACAATATGTCTTTATTCCTAGGTTTTGGGAAAAGATCACCCAGATGTTGCCAAACAGTTAAATAACTTGGCCTTACTGTGCCAGAACCAGGGCAAGTATGAGGAGGTAGAATATTATTATCAAAGAGCACTTGAGATCTACCAGACAAAACTGGGACCAGATGACCCCAATGTGGCCAAAACAAAAAATAACTTGGTATGTAGATGGAAAATAAATTAGATTTTATCAGAGTTCCAGTCACTAATTTAACTTTTAGTTATATACATTAAGGTATATTTCAATTTTGTTTAAGGGATGTCTATTCTATTTTGATTTATTTAAAGGCATCTTGCTACCTGAAACAAGGGAAATTCAAGCAGGCTGAAACACTGTACAAGGAGATACTTACTCGTGCACATGAGAGAGAGTTTGGCTCTGTAGATGGTAAGAAATTTTGGTTACGTTTATAATGAAGTACAATAGAGTTCACATTTTAAGTGTTTTAAAATGAGCAGTGATTTCCACCAATACTTTTGTGATATTCCAAAATATCATATCTCAAAGGGTAGCAGATAATTCTTAAAACAAATTTAACTCAGATTAGCTTTGATATAATATCTATATCTATATCATATGCCACCTTGCCTTTAGTCTTTTCTCTCTTTCATCTATTCTCAATATGAGTAATATTAGACTCAAATAGAAATGGAGGCCACTAAACTGTATATAATGATTCCTGCAGGCCACATACTGATTTAGAAAACTACATATTAACATTATTTATGTTCTGTTGTATATTTATTTTGTTAAATATTTTCCAGTTATATTTTATTGGGTCCAGCTCAACCAAGGAAAGTTGCCACTGGTAATGGGCCTCAATTTCACCTTTTTGTTATCCTTTTTGAAACTTCTATATTTGTATATATTTTATAGTATACCTAATAGTGCATTAATTATGTGTACATAATTTGCAAGTAACCAAATATGTACACATTAGAGATAAATGCTCAAATGTTTTTTGTTATACTTATATACACTACGTATTGGAATTATATGCTTAAAAGTTTTTACTGATCAAGGTACATCATCAGAAAGTTCGGAGTCCATTGCTCTAGGTCAGTGATGGCGAACCTTTTA
The DNA here is from genome assembly GCF_027887165.1 of Monodelphis domestica. Lineage (NCBI taxonomy): Eukaryota > Metazoa > Chordata > Mammalia > Didelphimorphia > Didelphidae > Monodelphis > Monodelphis domestica. The sequence goes on along the minus strand of NC_077227.1, from coordinate 318,678,153 downwards.
GAGACTACATGCTGTGCCTCCCCCCACCCCTAATCCCCACCGAAACTGTGTGCTGTGCCCTGCTCTCCCACCAAGTGCACCCCCCCCCACACACACACACACATACACATAGGGGAGGGAGAAAGAGTTCCCATTGGGTTGCTAGACAGGCAGATGAATTGAGGAATGTCTTCAGCAAGTGTAGAGAGGGGAAGGAGAGTGGCCCAAGAGCTCTACTCTCCTCTAGCTCTGCCGCCTATGAGCTATTACCTTACCTATTGGGCTGCTGGGCAGAGGGGTGGGGGATGAGAAAAAATGTTGTCAGGCATGATGGAGAGTGGGAGGGGAGCATCTCTGCCCAAGACCTCTGCCTTTCTAGTGATGAAGTCTGGAGATGGGGGAATGGCACATGTGCCCATAGAGAGTGCTCTCTGTTTGTTCTTTGGCACACATGCCATGGGTTTGCCATCACTGCTTTAGGTCATTCTTTTGCCTATATCAGTGATAAGACTCAAAGTCTTTCCACCTCAGGCTGTGACCTCATTCTGATTATTTTTACTTTTCCTATTATTATCTTTTTATTTTTATTATTTTTATTTTTTTAAAAACCCTTACCTTCTGTCTTGGTTCCAAGGCTCTCAATCCACTGAGCTACCCAGCTGCCCCCTGTTATTATCTTTTTAAACATCATGACTTTTTGTTTTATCAGTCTTTGCAAATCCTATGATCTTTATCACTACTGTAAGACAAATTCCAAAGTTTTTAATGATATCTTTTTTTAATAAATTCTTAATTTCCCCCTGTATTCCTCCCTCTCTTACTCCTAGAGCACCATCCTATATAATAAATATTTTTTAAAGAACAAAAAAAGGAAAAAAAATAGGACAATTAATACATTGAAAAAGTGCAGGTGCAACACCTTTGGATCTCCCAGTCTCCACAAAGGACTAGATTCATTGTGTTCTCTCATAACTCTTCATTTAGGTCATACTTGATCTTTATAATTTTATTATATTCATTTTTTATTTTTATTTGGTGAGGTTCTTTCCATTTACCTTGTAGTCATTGTGTATTTTGTTTTCTTGTGTCTACTTCACTCTTCATTAGTTCATATAGGTCTTCCCATGTTGTATTCATCACATAATTATCATTTCATCACATTAATTTCAATATAAAATTCATCACATTAACTTCTTATAGGACAATAATATGGCATTGTATTTGTGTACCCCAATTTGTTTAGCTATTCCCCAATCAATGTTCATATCTGCTTTGTTTTCAATTCTTTGTTCTCACAAACAGCCAGCTTCAACTTAACTGAACTTCTCCTGCTTTGATAACTTTTTTCCATTTCTTTTCCTTGGAAGCTTTCCCCATCTTAGTTTCCATATATTTACTGGTTTTTCATTGTTGCCTAAAATCATACTAAAAGTATTCCTTAAATTTCTCTTGAACTCCCCCTAAGTCCAGCCATTCTCTCAAGAACTCTTTCATATCTCTCTTCCCCTTTATAGCTAAATTCCTATAAATAATGGTCTGTATTCAGTGATTGTGCTTATGATCCATCTTTTTACTTTGCCGGTCTCCTGAAATGTTGTCTCAAGTTATCACTGGGGGTAGCTAGGTGGCTTTCAATGAAGGCCTAGAGATGGGGAGGTCTTGGGTTTAAAGCCAGCCTCAGATACTTCCTAGCTGAGTGATTCTGGGCAAGTAACTTAAACTCCATTGCCTAAGCTTTAGGCTCTTCTGCCTTAGAACCAATATATCACATTGATTCTAAGACAGAAAATAATGTTTTTTAAAAAACAGCACTAATCACTTAAATTGCTCAATCAAATGATCTAGACCTCATCCTTCCTGACCTTTCTGTAGTTTTTTTATGCTGTTGACCTCTCTTCCCCCCTGCATTAACTTTTATTATATTGATTTTTTCTGGTATTTACTCTGTTTTAATGGCTCTTCCTTAGTTTGTTTTGCTGGTTTATCATGCAATCTTCTGCCCAAGTATACATTTTTACTTAAAAATTCTGATCTAGGATCTCTTTTAATGCTTCCCCTTCTTCCCCCCTAACCCCTGGTCTTTTTCTTTCTTTGGTGATAGTGTTTGCTCCCATGGGTTTATCTTCTCTATACTAACTTACCTTATATCCATTCTGTTTTTCACCCATAAATTCTGGGCCCAAATTTCTAAGTGCCATAGTAATATCTTCACCTAGATTTTCTGCTGACTTTTCAAATTCATTATTCCCCCCAGGCTCCCCTTTACCCTTATCCTTTCCCTCCTTAAAACTTTTCTTTTTTTCAGTGTTGTCACCATCTTTTTTTCTCTTTCTGTCACCCAAAGTATCAAACCAGATGACAACATCTTTCACTTTTCCCTCCACAATATCTCTCAAAACCATGTTCTTCCATTTTACCCTGCTACCACCTTATTTCAGGCCAAAAATTACTTCTTTTTTTGCCATTATTCTGCCAGTTATTGCTGGTCTTCCTACCTCCAGTCTTAACAGTTTTCAATATATCTTTCTTAGAGTTGGCAAAAAATCTTTCTGAGACACAGTTTTTGCTTTCCTGCTCTGAGATTTTCAATGGCTCCTTCTCACTTTCAGTATAAAATACTAACTTCTTAGGCTATATTTAATTAATGTTTAACTTATTAAATAAACTTATTAAACATATTCTAGGCACTGTGCTATGGACTACGGATATAATTAAGGATAGTTTCTACCTTGAAGAAGCTAACATTACCTAAAGGAGCAAAGCATGTATACAGTTATTGTTAACCCAAAGTAAATGAAATGGGGACATTGCTAAATTACTGGAGGGATCAGGAAAGGTATAATATTTAAAAAGTGACATGAGATTGTGCTTTGAAGAAGAAGCCAAAGAGTCTATGATCCAGAAATGAGAGGGGAGTAAATTTCTTATAGGGAGAACCCCCTGTGCAAATGCAGTAGTGGGAAATGGAATGTCATGATATATGAAGAACAGCAAGCAGGCTTTATCTGGAATGGAGAGGGTATGAAGGGGAGTAATATAAAATAAACTGGAAGGCCAAATGGGGATCCAGGTTATGAAGGACTTTAAATGTCAGACTGAAATTTTTGTATTTTATCCTAAAGTTGGTAGGAAACCTTTAGAAATTTTTAGTCAGATCTGTGTTTTAGGGTTATCAATGCAGGGCAACTAGGTAGGAGACTATTACAATAGTTCAGGCAAGAATCTTGGTCCTCTCAAACTAGAATTAGTTTATCTGTGTCACTAGTTTAGTAGTTTCATGCTGAGATGAAGCACATATAGAGGATGTCCCACACATGGATCATGCATTTAGCTCTGCTTCAGGTTATATATATATTGTGAAATCTAATATCTACATGGGGAAGTACTAGAACTCTGCCTAAGATCTCAGATTTTTGTGAATTTATCTAATTTTATTGTTTTGCTAAAGATCTTTATTATGTTAAATTTTTGTTGTTGAATCTCTTTAGTTATTTAGAAAATTTATCATTATCCACAAATGGATAAAAATAAATGAAAAAAATCAATTTTTGATCCTACTCAAGTGCAGAGAAAACTATTTAATAGATAAATCAAGAGAACTAGATTGGAAAATAGGGAATGTGGTTTTTCATTCATTTGCATATGCAAAATTCACAGACTGATCATGTTCTAGGACAGAAAAAAGCTATAGATGTTTTTAGAAAGGATCCTTTTGTTTCAAGAGAATGGTTTTGAAAATAGTCTAATTTTACTCCCTTTTCTCCCTTAGGAAGATAGCAGACTGAGCTTACTGTACTGGAGACATGATTTTGCCATCAAATAGCTAGATAGTCTTGGAAAGTCATTTCCGCTCTATGGGAATCAATTTTTTTTAAATAATCCATCTTAAAAAATACATTTTTTTATCATCATCTTCATAGCTCAACGTATGCCTCCCCACCCTCTCCTAAGTGAACTAATAAAGAATTTTTAAAAAAGAGGAAAGGTAGAGGAAAGCCATTTAGAACTAACCAATATACCAAAAAAAGTCTGACATATTCCATATGTGTGGTTTTCCATTTTTGCAAAGGAGTGAGCAGAAGTGCCTTCTTATTTCTCTTCCTTGGGTAGGCATTTTCTAAGATCTCTGGCAGTGTGTCTTTAGTGTAATCCTTTAGTGTGTTTGATGTGCAATTGGTTGTTGGAGTCTCTGTATTTCCTCTACTATCTTTAAAATGTTTTCACAGCACAAATGAATACATTAATGAACTTAATTAAATCTTTCTGTGATAGTTTAGGCTCTACTCGTGCTCATCATTCTGAATATCAAATTTAGGAAATCTATACTATTGCAAAACAAAGCTGGGTAAAGAAGCTTAGGATATATGTGGACTATTATATTTAAAAGAAAGTCTTTGATATGAAATAGTTCTCTCATTTGTTTTCTTGTGATTATCTCTTGAAAGGAGGTAGATTATAACCAAAAATTTAATTTCATTGAGCATCTTGGTACTTGCATTTTGGTTTTTTATTATACTTGCATTTAAATGCATTACTTAATTACTTATTTATCTACCTAAGATTTAGTTTTGTTTTGGAGTTCAATAGGATGTAAATATGACCATAGTGGATGCCTTTATGACATTTGTTTTATAAATTGGTGTTGTAATCTGTATCAAAATCAGTGAAGATTATTTGCTTATATGCAAAGTAAACATCCCAAGCCTTGTCAGCTATATGGTTTGTATTTGTCTTCTTGTAGCCAAATAATATCTTAAAACATGTTGTGAACCTTTTGTGGCACACTGTGAACCTTGCAGACTCTTTTTCAAAATAATGTTGGTTGCCTACTTTCATAATGAAAGGAAATACTGAATTTCAGTTAGAAGTTGGTAAAAATAGACTGTTTCCCCAATTCAAGGTCATGGACCCCTGGAAATATATACACAGATCCCCATCAATGGACCCTTCATGGAATATACCTCTGGCTTAGTGATAAGAGTTCTGGAATATGGAATCTCAAAGGACCTGAATTTCAGTCTCAGCTTTGCCATTTTTTACTAGGGTGTCTTTTAATTTCTCTATATTTCAGCTTCTTTATCTTGTTAAATGAGGGGGATTGACTAGATATCTTTAAAGTCCATTTCTTTTTTTTTTAACTCTTACCTTCTGTCTTAGAATTGATATTGAATATCGTTTCTAAGGTAGGAGAGCAATAAATGCTACACAATTGAGGTTATTTATCTAGGGTCATGCAGTAAGTTTCTGAGGCCAAATTCTTAAAGTCATTTACTTTAAATTTGTGTTGCTCTCATTTTGAATTTTAATTAAAGACTTACAGACATTAGAATATCAGCTTTTGTGGTAAGAGCCATATAGGCCATAGAATGAACTAATGGGCAAAATTGTTTAAAGCACCTACTATGTGCCAGGTTTTGTGGACACATTGTAAAATGAAGCCATCTCTGTCCTGGGTCTAATTCAATTAGTGTAAACTACATATATATAAATAAGGCTATGCAAAATATGTCCAAAACAAATACAAGATAAATTTTGGGTTTGGAAGACACTAGTTCCTGGGGGTATCAGGGAAGGTTTCATGTACAAAGTAATGCTTCTATAGAGTTTTGAAGGAAATAAAGGATTCCCAAAGGCAAAGATGAGTAGGGAAAATATTCCAGAGTAATTATGATTTCTGATCAATTGCTTTTGCCTCTGTATGTTTAACTTAAAAACTTTTTACTAATATCTATCAACTTGGTTTTTTTTTCATTTTTCTTCTCTCTATACTTAGAAATATGGGAAAAGTGCTCTCTAATAAATTTTAAGGTATTTTATAAATGTGAGTAGTTTTTTGTGCCTTGCTATTCTCTCATAAAAAGAAGAATGCCTTTTGAAGTAAAAATGACAAGAAAAAAATATTGTCTGTTGTGTTTAGTTTGGTAATGTATTATTTTCCTTTTCCTTAGATGAAAATAAACCCATTTGGATGCATGCTGAGGAGAGAGAAGAATGCAAAGTAAGACTAAGATTTTAAGAGATTGTTAAAGATTTTTTTTTGTCATGAATTTGATATTGATTGTTGTATAATTTCTAATTTAGGGAAAACAAAAGGATGGGACATCTTTTGGAGAGTATGGTGGCTGGTACAAAGCTTGCAAAGTTGATAGGTATGTATGTTTTATATTGGCATACAATTGAAGTCGTTGGAGATATTTCAGGCATTATACTTTCATCCTTTCAAAGTTTTCCATAGCATTAAATCAGTGATTTGAAAGTTAAACATTGAGTGCCTACTATATACAAAGCGTAAAGATGAAAAGATTTTTTTAATGACTTTGTTTTACTAGATTAATAAGACATGCATATACATTTGTGGCATATAGAGTCCCTCTAAAAATCAATTCCATGTATTCTATGGATCTGTTTCCACCAAAAACTCTAAAGCCTTTTGTTTCCACCAGTATGCTTATTCTTAGTACTTATCCAGAGGACATAGCTAAAACAAAAGTGTTTTATGAAATAGCTTTTTAGCAGTGAGTATTTTTTCGTTTATTTATTTATTTTAAGACCATACAATATTGTGTATTGGCTCCAAGGCAGAAGAGTGGTAAGGGCTAGGCAATGGGGATCAAGTGACTTGCCCAGGGTCACAGAGCTGGGAAGTGTCTGAGGCCAGATTTGAACCTAGGACCTCCCACCCCTAGGCCTGGCTCTCAATCCACTGAGCTACCCAGCTGTCCTCAGCAATGACTATTTTAACCCAAGTTCTATTGTGTGGTGACTTTAAAGCCTCTTCCTATAAAGGCAAGTGCATGTTGACAGCTCTTTAGTCATAGTGAGAGGCTATGAGACATTATATTTAGCTAACAAAAAAAAACGATGTAAAGTTCCTCCAGCCCAAAGTTGTTTTTCCTTTTTACCAACATGTTTCTTAAAACCTTTTTTGTATCATGAAGCCTGTTGGCAGCCTTGATTATGTTTTTAAATGCATACGACAAAATATAGCATATTATAACAAACTTTCTGCAGAGATAGAGTTCCTAGATTAAGAAACCCCATTTTAACACCTCTGTTTGGCGCTCAGATCATAGTCTTTTATCCCAGACTATTGATTTAGGATTAGAAATTTAGAAGGCTTGATGAGTTTGACTCAAAACAAAAGGTAAGTGAAAGAAACAAGGTCATTATTTTCCATCCTCTTGCCTGGAATTTTGCCTTTTTTATGATATCTATTAACAAAATTCTCTAGTTTTATTACTATATTTTGAGTATCTAAAATGTCTTGCTGTCATCTAAAAGATTAATACGAGGTAGGAAATGAAAGAAGTTAAAGAGAGAGGAAATAGCACATGAGTTGAGCGTTGCAGGTAGGTTATGGTATGACGGATTTATAGTTTAGTTAGTTTAATCCTTTCATTTGACAGATAAGGAAACTAGGCCCTATAGAAATTAAGTGATTTGTTTTAGGTAGTAAATGGTAAAGTCAAAATTTGTAACTAGGTCCTCTGTCTCCAAAGCCATCATTTTTTTCACTGTACCATGCTATGTCCTAACAATCCTGAAAGGTAAGAATAAGGAAGGTGAGCATTCTAGGAATGGGTATTGGAGACTTGATGGCATTTAAGAGTTTGGTGAATAGCTGGTAGTATAGTTTGACTGGAAAAAAGAGTATTTGTCATGTTATAGCATGAAATAAAGATTAAAAAAATGTGTTGAAACAAAATTGTAGAGGGACTTAAACAAAGGCTAAGGAGTTTTTATTTTATCCTAGAGGCTAGTGAGTTAGTGAAGACTTCTGAACATGGGAATAATATGGGACTAAATCTGTGCCCCAGGAAGATTATTTTGGCAGCTGTGGAAAGAATGAATTGGGCAAAGGGGAGCCTGGAAGTGAGGAGGTGAGAGTTAGGCTATTGCAGTAGTATCAAGTGGGAGCTGTTGAGGATCTTAAATAGGTTAGTAGAAAAGAGAGCAGAGAAAAGGGGATAGGTGTGAGTAACGTGGAGGCCTTGGTGACTGATTGGCTATGGACAGGTGAGTGGAGAAAAAAGAAAGATGACCATGGGGCATTAGATATTGGAGAACAAGAGGATAGTGGTGTCATCAGCAGAAATAGATAAATTTGTCAGACTGAAATTTAGAGGGAAGGTGATATATTAGGTAAAGACATAGACTTTGAAATGATTTCCAGGTGGAGATATTTACCCGGCAATTGGAGATTCCATGACATTGGAGTTGAGGAGAGATTAGGAATAGAAAAAAAGCATCTCATAGATATGACATGGTGGATGAAAGAAAAGAGAAGAGAAAAGATACTGGGACAATGTCTTGGGGGATATACTCAGACTTAGTGGGAAGAGATGAAGCAGCATATAGTCATATAGGAAAGAGGAATCATCCATGATTACTCACTTTCATTCACCTCACACAGGCACTCATTTCCGAATCTGACATTTCTTCCCCTCCACAACATCTCTGGATATGCACCCTTCTTTCTGCTCATAAAGCTATTATTCAGGCTCAGGCCCTCATCATTTTGCAAATGATTATAGTAACTTATAATTATGAGTCTTTTTGTTTTCATTTGGGCTTCATAATCCCATGAGATAAGTAGAAATGAGATTAATATTTTACAGATGATGAAAAAGAGACTCAGAGAGATTTAAAGTAGTTATCCAAGGTTACACATCCTTTGTGATAGAATAAGGATTGTAATCCAGGTGTGTTATTCATCATTGAATGTTCTTTTCCTAGCATTATCTGCTGTTGATATCTCAGTCATGATTTTATTTTGGGGTTAATAGTAGAATACTGAATATATTATATAAATGTATTGATTGATTTTATTGAAAAAAAAATTCTAGATCTTGGAAGTTTCAACTTCCTTACCTGTTTCTAGTTTCTTCTTTAAAGAATCAGTTCAAGAGCCATTTTCTAGATAATGCCTTTTCTTGGTCTTCCTGACACTCTCCTTTCCTCCAGCAATGAATGGCTTACCTTTCAAATTACCTAGTTTTTATTTTGTATTAATTTTGCATATACATGCACACATAGACACACAGGTTCATTGTGCAAAACATGTACAGTGTGAATGTACACATGCATGTCATCTTCCCTGACATTCCTTCAGGACCTTTTATTTTTGTGACCCTTGTGCCTAGTACATTCCCTGTCACATAGTAGCAATTAAGAAATGCTTCCTATGTGATTGTCTGTTTTGCATATTCTAAGTGTATGTTTACTGAATTGATTTGATTTTTATGATCCTAAAAATAATTAAGTTCAAACATTTTATGTCCAAAATGGGTGTACTAGGTTATTCAAACATTGAATAATAGTATTTGCTTTTAGAACTTTATAGTCTTAGTCATATGAAATCAAGAAGTGAATACGTTTCAAGGAATAATTCTTGATTGTTTTGCCAGTCATGATTTGATTATATACAGTGCTGAGAAAAATCTTTTAAAAAATTTAAATATAGCATTAAGTATGAAGATTATGGCCCACAACTTAAACACAAATAAGTTTGAGTTTCTAAAGGAAACAGAAATTTCTAAAGAACTCTACAAATTTTTAAGCATTCCAGAAATATGATTTTCAATGGTTTCCAAGTTAAAATAGGAATCTATATTTAATCTTTTTTTCCTATTTAGTCTTTAGAATTATATCTATGGAAATGTTAACTTTACACTTTTGCTTTAATTGTGATGTGCACTTTTATTTTCTATAGTCCAACTGTGACAACCACTTTAAAGAACCTTGGAGCACTTTATAGACGTCAAGGCAAGTTTGAAGCTGCTGAAACATTAGAGGAAGCAGCCATGAGGTCTCGAAAACAGGTAAGTTTTAAATTGTTCTAATTTTTAGCTTTTGTAATTATCAGAACTTTTTTTTTCCTATTATATTCCTTTCCCTTTAGTATAATATCTAGGGAAATAAGTTTTTATGGTTTGTCCTTTATAATAAAGAAAAGAAGTCATATGTAAAAAAGGATGTCTTTTATGTAAGCTCCTTTGAGTTCAATTCCATTTTAAACCTAAAACAGTATCATATATTAGCTAATAACTTAAATTACATTTAAAAATCTCATCAATGTAAAATTAACATTACCTAGCACTACATTGCTCATGGAAATTGGAAAATAAATTGTAAAATTGCTACTAACTGAAATGTAGATATGCATTTATTTTTAGCTTTACTAACATAGTTTCTTCTGGGAGAATTATATTATTTTAATTTAAAGTGAGTTAGCTAGGCATAAATAGTATGTGAATGATAAAACTGATAAATCACATTTGTAGAGCCCTCAGCATATTCACTCTTAGTTGAGCCTTATAACCATGTGAGGTAAGTAGAAGCATAAGTAACAATTCCATAGATCATGAAATCTCTCGAGAATTGTCTTGTCCAAGGTTATAACCCAATAATCCCATAGGATCCTAATCCAAGTATGCTACAATTATTCTTTTCACTATACTACCAGCCTTTGGGTTCTCAGTCATGCTTAAATTTGGGGTTAATGATATAAAACTGAGTAACTTAATGCCTATTATAAAAATATATTGACCTTTTTTTTTTCTAATAGTAATTCTAGATCTTTGAAATTTTCAAATACAATTTTAGTGCTGAAATGTAAATCCCTTTTCCCCTTGCCTGGCTCACAGGGTCTTGACAATGTTCACAAACAGAGAGTAGCTGAAGTGCTAAATGACCCTGAGAGCATAGAAAAAAGAAGAAGCCGAGAAAGTCTCAATGTTGATGTGGTAAAGTACGAGAGTGGTCCTGATGGAGGGGAGGAAGTGAGTATGAGCGTAGAGTGGAATGGGGTAAGTACAGTACACAGTTTACAAGTGTAATGTAGGCAGTTAACTGCTATAACAAAATCTGCTTTCTTTATAGCCCTCTTTCCCTTAGCGTTTTTTTATTTGTTTTTCTAGCTCATTTATTTTGGATTTTGTCATTGTTACAATCAAGTGAAAATTAAGAAAACATAAGATCATGCCTTTTGTTAATTAACTTTGTTAATATTTCAATTCGTTCCTCATTTCAACTAGTTTGAACTGATAATTTTGTTTTTAGGAATTGAACTTGGGCTTAACTATGAGCATTTAAATGCTGATTGAGTGTCCTGGTTATTTAGAACATAATCCATAAAGTATAATTTCATTTAGTATTAGGAATAATTTGACAATTGACTAATTTGCTTTTATTTACCCATTTCTATCACTAACTTTAATGTTTTTATTTCACTGGTTAGATTGTTATAGGTTTTGTTCAGTTCAATCACTATGTATTAAAAAAATCAGTTTATAAATTAAAATTGTACAAATGACTGCCTTTTCCTCATATCTGTTCTAAATATAAAAATACTGTTCATCTGTGTCCATTTGAGAGAAGTGGATATCCAGAATGGTGCATTTATATCTTGTAAAGGGTTTTATTCATATTAACTCCTTTAAACCATATGCCAATTCCTATAAGAAAGAAAAAGTGTTGTGGTGCTATTTTAATCACCTTAATAAAGTTAGTTTTAGTTTTTGACTTTTTTTTTAAGAAAAATCAGATTTCTAAAAAACTCACACTTGAATGCCAGAGATGAATTTTAGATACTAAATATGAAAAAGATATTGCCATATTTGGAACCTTTACTATCTATGAAAAAGCATTATATTACTTTAAATTCATTTTACCCTTTTATATCACAGGTCTATATGCTAGAAGTAGCCAAATGTGACTTTTCATATACTTCTTACCTTTTGAATTGTTTATGACATGAGCAGTTTCAAGTTATATCTAGCTGGTTTGAGTTGTATTTACATCAGTTAGTTTTTCTTTGCAGGATTTCCTAGAATGAATCCAGTTGTATTTTTGAAGAAGAGCTACATTGTAATGCCAGGAACTTTGCACATTTAAGAAAAGAAGTGCAGCTTAATTGCAGGTTGCATAAAGAAGTTTTTGCCATATTGATTTAGTGATGGATTCTCATTCTCCAACTTTTCTTTTGACTTAGTATGGTTAGCATGTTCACAACATGAATCCCTTTATTTCCTAGAATCATATACATTTATGGTAGTTTGATAGAAATCATTCTAAAGGATATATTTGTAAAATCCAGTCATGCTGCAGAAATTGCAGTGAATCTTCTTGTCATTATCTTTAACTGGTATTTCCTTGGCATTGGTTTTCTCAGTGCCAAGACAGTCAATCAGCATCCATTTTAATATCCTCACATCTATCATATACTGGCTCCAAAATGAAACATTTGAATAGTTTTTAATATTGTCCACTTGATACTGGAACTGTGTACTGTACTCTTCCCTATAATGCTATTTTATTTGCATGCCATTTATTAGGAGTAAATACTTTTTTTTTACTTATTAAAAGTATGTGTAGATTTTGATATTCTTAATAGAAGTTCTTGAAGAACTCTTGGGGTGGTATTTCTAGGTCAGTATTTGCTGATAAAGCCATTTTGATAATTTTAAGACTGGAAATCACTGAATTAAGGAGATGGTTTCATTATTTCTGTTAATAGTTATTGTCATTACTGTTTTGTCTTATTTTTCCTTCCTGGAGGAATGGGCTACAACAATCTCGCCTATCGGTTGGGAGTTCAGGCTGGAATTATAGCATAATATTATTATGCTTATAATTTTAAAATGAGTAAAGAGTAGTTATTTTCTTAAATGGATTCTTATTTTCTTCCTATTCCTTCTCAAACTTTCATTCTACAACTTAGGACCACTGGCACTACAATATTTGGGTGTTATTTTGTTCTCCCCACAAACTCCTCTTGTCAGAGACTAATGTGGTGTTTTTCTTTGCAGAAGCAATTTTCTTGATCCTTTAATCTCTAAGTGGACCAGCTTTGATAATATACATTCCAGGTGCATTGTCCTTTGGGAATTCACTGTTAGTCACAATAAATAGCATCACGTTACTTTAAGATTTCAGGATCTGTACTTGATGTCAATCATATTTTGGCAGCATGGTTCCTCCACCAGTAAAGGTGATGAGTGATGGGATATGAGACCAAAGGGAAAGATCTATGGTAGGAGATATGGGATATTTCATATTTTAATAATAAACATATACAAATTTTTAAGCCCACATATGTATCATTATTTGAACAGAATGCAAATACATGGCTTATGTATGGTCAGAAAATGTAAATTACAACATGAAATTAATGTGTGTGAATACTCTTTGATTCTGCCTCCTTAAATAGAGATGGATTATATAGTCTTCACAAATTTGAGGAGTATCGCTGAACAAATTTTAAGATTTAAACTCTAATTTTTAACAGAGTAATAGTATTTTTCAAAGAAGGTACATATCCGTGAGATTTTAGTTAAATCTCACTGTTGAGTTGAAAGAAAATAAGTTTTGAATTTAAGAATTACATTGCTTATTTAAAATATAACTTGCTTGAAAAAGTCCTGAAAAATGATCACTTAAAAAAAAGTTTATTTTGCTTTTTTAGTGCCCCATGTTTCTGAATCTCTCAGAGCAGTATGCAAATTTTTTCTTGATTAGAGTTATTTTAAAACTCTGAATATAAAGTTGGATATATTTCTTGGAAGGATAGACCTATGTTTCACATGAAATGTGAATAGTATGCATTTCACAGTTCCTTATGTATCTTGGTAATGTGTGTGTGGGTTATGAATAACATTTAATGATTGTAATTTACTCTTCCAGATGTGCCTTAAACCATGAACATTATATGAGTCATTATAATCGAACTTTCTAGATTCTACATAAATTATTCTTGGGGAGTGTCTAAAAATAAAATTTAGTATGATAAATCCTAATGCCCATATATGTTTCTGACTAAAGTCTTCTGGTTAATAAAGTTCCCTTATATTAGTTTTCTAGATAGATTTTTATTTATTTATTTATTTATGATTTATTTATTAGTTTTCTAGATAGATGAGACATTTCCAGATATTTTAATAAAAATTCAGGATATTTGATTGTAGTTATTTAATGTTCATTGACAATGATCTACTTAATGTCAAATGTATGGAACATAACTTTATATACATATGTATGTGTATATAGAATGTTTTTACATAGGTGCTATTTAACATATATTTGAGTTATAATGATAGTTCACATTTCTGTAGTATTTTCAATTTGTAAAGTGCTTTCCGAAGGCTCTTCATGACATCAGTTTTAATTATGTTGTAAATAAAGTGCCAATAAATAGGCATTTTGTAGGCAACAAACTGATAGATAAACTGACTTTCTTATATACCTTACCATTAGCCTTAGATGTTAAGCTTGAAATATAAGTGGCAGCAACTTCGTTAAAGGGTAGGGACTTGTTAGTTTGTTAGAAAATTATAGGACGCTTCATCCAACACTACTAGAGCCTTTTAGGTTGGCACTCTTTAAATAGCTAAGTCTCTTCTCCCAAATGGAATTTTTTTCAAGAGGAAAATTCACTTCTCATATCCTGTTGAATATCCTATTCTGAAATGTTAGAAATAGAACTATTTTAGGGTTCAGCTCTTTAAAAAGGTGACTGAAATAGAATTAATATTGTTTATGTAATACTTTTAAATTATAGTAGATCTTTTTTTCCTGAAAATCAGCAAGAGCTTTACTTATGTTATCTTGTCCTCCCAACATCCTTGGGGAATTGGTAACAAGTTTTATTTTTCCATTTTAAAGATGAGGAAAATGAAGCTCGGGCTGGTTAAATGACTTGCTCAACGTTCCATGGTGAGTCAGAGATAGCAAATGAATTCAGGTCTCTTGACTCGTCTAGGGCTTTTTGCACTAGACTGTCTTGCTTCCATTATGGAGACCAATGTCACATTTCTTCCTTTGGAAATTCTAATTTTATAGCTCATTTTATTTTATCAGTTGTATGTTCATCTTTTAAAATGTACCTTAGATATTTCAGATCAGTGGAACTTTGGTTCTTGGAGATGTCATTTTGCCTGTTATTAAAGAGTATAAATGCTTTTTTGTTAATAGAAACTACATACAGAAACTCTCCCCTGTAATGAATAGCCTAAGAAAATATTTCTGACAAAGTTAAAATTTAAATGAATGCACCTTTCATATTTTTAGATTTTTTTAAAATCATAGCATTTTTTCATTTATAGAATCACTTTGTATGATCATTTGCAGAATTTTATTTTAAGAAAATTTTCTAACACTAAAACTATTTACGTTTATTTTCCTGCTAGACATTAACTAAAACTATAAACAAGCATGCCCAGAAATGCCTATTTAATATTAAAATCTAGGCAGAGGTAATTCCAAGTACTTTTTCTTTTTTAAAAAAAGAATGAAAGATTTTGTGACCTAGAAATACTGTAAACAAAGCTATTTTAAGTAGAAAACTATTGAAAACAAAATTTAAAACAGTTTCATTCAGATTTTCTTTCTTCATTTCTGTCTAACAGGCCTAGATGCCTTTTGTGATTCTTATACTGTCTCCTGCATGACGGGCGTGCTCCATCGTCAAGCTTTAACTTCTCTCTTCAGTACTGACTGCTGTGCTTTTAGCAAACCTCTATGACTCTTGTCAGAGCTACACTTCTGTGTATACTGGCCCTTCCTTTCAGTGCTGTTGTTCTCTTTGGAGGTTTATTTCTGTACATGTGTAGCTTTGCCAGATAGGTATTTAGTACTACAAAATGTGTTAATAAAACCATTTACTGTGTAACATGAGTTAAAAAAAAGTAAGAACAACTAGCTGTTCACTATGAAAAAAAGGTAGTTAAAAGTATCACACAAAGTATTATTCAAATGGCATGATGGTGACCTTTTGAGAATTACTAAACTGTAAAAGTAAGGCATGTGCTCCAAGTGCTTTAAATTGTATTTAGAGACCTATAACTTGGTTAACATCAATATGGAACTCTGGATGTCTTCACTTATGATTATTCTAAAGTAGAATTGCTGTTTAGTCTTTGTGTGAAATTTTGGCAAATATGCTTTTCTCTACTAATCTTTAAGTGTTCAGTGATTTGTGTATCTCTGTCTTTCTAACTTCTAATAAACTCACTCCAACTGACCTGCGTCTTGGTGTCTGTCTGCTTCTCTTTCTTCCTTTCATGCAAAACTGTACGGCTTCTAGAAGTAGCAGATAGTTACTGCTAAAACTTACTAAGTGATTGATTTTGTGAATAAAAATCTAGTCTTTGACATGTGGTTTTGATTTCCATAACCAAAAGGTAGAAGATAATGTAAGCTTAATTATACAAAAATGTCTAAATTGTGATTTCTAAAGCTGAACTCAGATTTGATCTTTCCATATTATATGTGAAAGCTAACTTGCTGTTCATATCCAGAATGAGGTTTTTTCAGGGCCAACAACATTCATAATATAAATTAAACAAAACCATCCTGTAAGGTTCACTAAATGAATAGTATACATGAGATAAGTATTGTATTTGGATTCAAGTATTAGATGTAATTTGACTATACCAGGTCTAAATGTCTTAGGTGTTACGTTGTTTGCTGGACCTAGTAACTACATTTTAATTAAAGTGGAATTTTGTTTTGATGGTATTCCTAGAAGCTTCCTTATTTCTTTTATAATTTTTATGTATTGTCCTTTCTGTCTCAATACAGAAATGTTCTTAATTTTTCTCTTTAGGTGTCATTATTTTGGTGTGAATGAGCTTTTTATGTTACAGTGTTTTCAGCATCATGGATTACCTTTAGTCACTAAAATAGTTAGATGTCAGGTGTTAAAATCTATTTGCAGATGAATTATATCCTTTAGAAAACTGATAGGTAATAGTGAATATTACCAGGAAATCACCTGAGAACAACTCAATAGTAGAGTGAAATATTTTCATTCAGTTTTAGCTGTGGGAGGTTGGAAAGGTAGAACCCATGGCAGCTTCACATTTGTTCACATCTTTTTCAGGATGGCACTGGATCCTTAAAACGCAGTGGTTCCTTTAGCAAACTTCGGGCTTCAATTAGACGCAGCAGTGAGAAGCTGGTTAGAAAGCTGAAGGGAGGAAGTTCACGAGACAGTGAACCAAAGAATCCTGGGTAATTATATTTTCCTAGCTGTGCTGATACTTGCCCCCTTTTATCCATCTTGTTAACTAAATAGTGGCCAAGGTAATTTTTCTTGGTAGCTACAAACTTTATCACACATAAACTTCTGAAAAACATTCCATTTTAATTGTGTTTCTTTATTGATTTAAAGATTTGGTAGTTTTAACATCACCTATCCCTATGTAGATTGAGAAATACTATTAGATTGAATTGCCCACTTAGACAAGTTTAGAAAGAACAAGCCTTGGGACAGATATCATAGAAAAGTAGTTTTTGGCCATATGTTAAACTTTTAAAAAACTTTTAAAAAAGGGCTAATGCCCTTTAGCTTTTAGCAGTGAAATGCCAATTTAATATTAAGTTTAATATTGAACTAGCTTATTTAAGAAACTCATTTCTTTTTGGACATTAGCATAATTTTGATAATAC
The DNA here is from genome assembly GCF_027887165.1 of Monodelphis domestica. Lineage (NCBI taxonomy): Eukaryota > Metazoa > Chordata > Mammalia > Didelphimorphia > Didelphidae > Monodelphis > Monodelphis domestica. Next base: position 318,660,726 of record NC_077227.1, on the reverse strand, counting down.
TGTATTTTCCCCAAATACATTAAAGCTGTTGCATAGCAAACTACTACCAGATGGCAAATAATTGAACTTCTACTTAAAAAAATAATAGCACATGTAAAATGAATTCTGAAAGGCAGGGATGGTGGTAGAAGAGAGGGTTTAAGCTTTGGGGGGGTGGCATGTTGGAAAATTTTTCTCAGGGATTCTAAAACCCACAGATATTTGCTTCAAATGCATGGCTAATGTTATTCCTAAGAAACCTGCATCTTACAGGTTACACTCAATTTGAAGGACGAAGGCATCAAATGTTTTTGAGTGACAAAATTCCATTTTATCCATTGGTAATCTTAATATACTGTGCTTTTTAGCAGTGAAATTTGCTTTTTATGTGATGTTCCCAGAGTTGGTTTCTTTTTACCTATCTCCTTTGTAATAGATTGTAAAATATGCCTAGTGTAACCTGACTTGTTTTCTGAAGCTCCATTTTTCATGGGAGCTCTATTTACCATATTATTCTATTGATTGTACTTCATAGTTTTAGCATCTTCTATGATAATTAACTTGATATTTTCATATGTTTTTCTATGGAACTATACTTAGAAAGTGAATTCTATCCATCTTAGGCTATGAGGTTTTCTTTTGGTTAAGCATAAATAAGTGAGTAAAGGATTATTATAATTCACTCTGGCTGAATAATTTGCTGCTTAGACAATAAAAAAATAATTTTCATCCTGATTTCTCTTATTGGCTTATAGTTCTAGGCATTCAGAAGTGAATTTAAAATGAATATAAAGTTCATATGCTAGTTTTCATTCTATCAATATGGAAAACTCTGTAAATCTGGTGTGCTTTTTAGATTTTATTTCTGGGGACATATATATATATACACATATATATTAATTAGGCATTCGTGGTATATATGCAGTATAGTTAGATTTTATTTCTGGGGACATATATATATACACATATATATTAATTAGGCATTCGTGGTATATATGCAGTATAGTTGAGACAACTACAATATTAAATAAACACCGTGGCTTGCTTTTATGTGCCCTAACGGGTTTTGGAACACTTTCATCTGGTTGGTTGGGAATATACTCTGGAACACATGATTTCTCCAGGAGGGGAGATGATGCTGTCTGGAAAATTTGTTTGTGAATCCTGTTTGTCTTCAGAATACTTTCTGCTTAGGGGGTCAAACTTCAAATGGTTCCTAAAATGTGTTTTGACATTTTGCCTTTCTTGCTCTCTTCCCTCACTAGAAAAGTGTTTAGATGGGGCAGTGATAAGAGCCTTAATTCAGTCTCAGTGGCTATCCATTCTGCTTTGCAAAGCTGTCCAAAGTAATCTTTAGACATCATGGTATGAGCTCTGTAAACATCTTAAGGCAGAAGGAGAGGAAATGAAAAGCATCTGTGTTTTCAAAGTTTTCTACTTTTTGGTGAAGGCCACATTGGGATTTGTGATTCTTTTTCTCTAATTTTGCATGCATTCTTACTGAATTTGGCATCTGTGCTTTAAGGTTATAAGTCAAAGAACTGTGGTGTTTAAAAATCAAATAAGTTATTTCTAAATGCCTATAGACATTTAGAACTCAAGTGGCATTTTAATATCAACCTTTTTGTAAATTATGTTTATCCTGAAACTGATGAAGATGTTTCCCACTGCACTATAAAAGATGTTAAAATGTTTTGTCTTCCATTGATCTGAGTTCATGAAAATTTCTTTTTGTGCCCTCTTCTTTAAGCAATCATCAGATCAAATTATTTCAGTATTGTGTTTTGAAGTTTAAAAAAATCAAATTGCTGAATCTGGTACTTTAAATAGTCACTGTACAGTTTCTTTTGCAAGTATCTCTGCTTTCCTAGGTGTATTCTTCATGAATATAGATTGCAATCCCATATAACTTAGTAGATAGTCTCTGATAACAATAATAGCTAAAAAAGAAATTCATCACTATGGCTAATCTGTTGATGAAATTCTCAGAGCTTAACTCAACTGATCATCATAGTTCATATGCCTTTCCAGCTTGACAGTATCTGCTAAAGTTTGTGCTACCTTCCAGGCCATGATGAGGTATCAGAGTAAATTAATGAAAATTCTCATGTTAAATGGCAGACTTCATATTTAGAAGCCAGTTTCACATAGCATATGTTCCTTATATGTTTACCGCATCCATAATTAACAGAAATGTAACAGTGTGTGATAGCTGTAGTGTAGCTGTAGTTTCCTTTGTTATTCATCACTGTAATTTGGTGTGCAGTGCAGGAAACTTGTAAACTTGACTATATATATGCAGTGTATGCATTAAATTTTATTTACTAACATTATTATTAAAATTGCCTTGAATTTAGATTTTTTTTCTAAACTGCTTCAATAGTTTCACTTACAAGTCACTGAAGGCTGATTTAAAAAAAAAACCTTAAACTTTTTAGTTTTGATTTGTAGACATTTTAGTCTTTTAATCATTAAATCTGAATAGCTTTTGCTGGTATGGTCAAAAAAAGGATTTATTTGACATTGAATTCGATAATCTTGTACATTCCCCTCCATTTCTCCTATTTTTTATAGACTACATTCTTTGTGCTTCCTAATTGGTTAAAAACAAATAGCTTCAATTTGATTAGGAAGAGTTATAAACAACCTAAGTAGAAGAGAATATATGAACTTTGAATCACATACAATTAGACCTTTAAGGCATTTTAGACATTATCTAGTCCCATCTCTTCATTTTATAGAGAGGAAACTTGTTCATGGCTACTCAGATTGTACTTTTTTCTATAACTCTATCTTTCCCAAGAAGTATTTGGTTAGTGAAATCATTTTAGGGTAAACTAAGTATGATTTTCTTCTGATTGGTTTTATTGAAACCTCTGCTCCAAAGCATTAGGAATTAAAGACTATTTAAAACTTGAACAATTTGGCACTGAGTCTTTTGACTTCTTTGGGGGGAGGAGTTATCTTTTGTTTGTGGGGGAGGAGAATGGAGAAAATATTTTGTATATTGGGTCTAGTTATCTTCTTTTCTGTTAAATGAACTTTCTCATGACTTTTGAATGTATTTTTAAAAAACGTAACACTGAGAGTCATGTCTTTGTGCTTGACTTGTCACTTTTGGTTGTTGCTAACCTGCAAAAATGTGTGTGTATGTCTCAAAACTACTGACTTAAACTAATTAAATTTAAAATAATACTACTGATAACATAATAATTTAAGATCCCACTTTCAAAAACTTAACAATACTTAAAATTGACTATTTTAGACTTGAAATAGGTGGATTCTTAGGGGTTAACAAATTAAATATAAGATATTTCTTTAAAAACATTAAAGATGACCCCAGAAACACTATGTTTAAACAGATACTTGTTTACAACAATAATAAAGCCATAGAGATTATTTTATGTTGGAGAGAATGTTGAGAGCAGATAATATAATTTCAGAGTGACTTTAGGATTATTTTTCCCAACTCCCCAAGAAAATGGTGCTGAGTAATATATGTAACACATCATGTGTTCTGGTTTAAAGTATTTTGAATAATGACCTTTGAATTTTTAGCTGGAAAATTGGAATTTATTTTTCATAGTCACAATATGAATTGTTCCTGATTTTCCTAAAACAGGTATAAATGTATAAAAATAGAATGGTTTATTCAATAAATAAGAATGAAATGAAGTCACTAAGCAGATATTTCATGAAAATCTTTGCAGAAACAAGTTATCTTAGGTGAATTTGAGAGACAAAAAATAGGAGTAATATACAAATATCATATGAAATGATATGGATAAGTGTTTTAACATTTGCTAAAAACTGATTGGTAAATATATTTTTGCAAAGTTATTACCAGAAAGTAGATTTTGATCCAATATGGCCTTCTTTCCCAAGATAACCATTTTGAAGGATATATGACATAAATACAATAGTTAGTAAACTAATTTTTATTAGACCATTAATATTAAATGTAGATTCACTATCCAACTTAATGTAATTCCTTCCTTCTATCAGTTTTTATCAGATCATTAAAAAAAATTGTGCCTAAGTAACCAAAAAAAAATCCTCAAATCTTTTTCCCAAGACAGCTTTTTTTTTTTTTAATTTTTAAATTTCAAGTGTTGCTGATAACACTTAAAACCCTATGCTGTGACCATGTTTTGATTGTGTTTGAAAGGCTTAGACTTTTCCATTGTTCTGATTGCTTTATCCTTGCATGTTTGGTGTCCTGGTTGCAGCATGAAGCGTGCCAGTTCTCTGAATGTTCTTAATATGGGCGGCAAGGCTGCTGAAGATCACTTTCAAGTAAGAAGCCTTAAAATAATATTCTTAAATGTATAAATGCCATCAGCAAAATCTGGTCCCTAGATATTTAACTAGGGAGTTAATGAAAGCATCAGCACATCTTTGAAATAAATTTTATAGTAGAATGTTATAGAAAAAAACAACTTTAAAAACCTTAATTCTTAAGCAAGTCAGTAAAATAGTAAGGTTTGAGTATTACATTTTGTTTTTAAAAACTCACTAATATATTAATGAGAAAAATGCTAAACTTATAAATAACATAATTAAAATATATTTATTTTCCCTAATCATATCTGTGGATCTAAAAAGATTATTAACATTTGTATTGTCCAGTTAAGTTCTTAAATGTTCAACAGTTTACTAACATGGTAACTTTTGGCTAACAGACTAATAATTTTTTTTGAGATTTAATACTTGGTTGAATTGCCTGTCTCCCACAAATACTCTACATTGTGTTTATTTCAGTTTCCTGTCTTAGTGTATGCACCATATATCTTTCCCCCCACACTCGTTTTGTAGTCTGAATTTGTATCATAATGTCATCATAGCTGTATGCTACTTTTAAAAGATGCCATAGAATTGATAAAGGCCTAATTTTTTGTTTCCTGTGAGTGACTGGGAGTCCTTGAATTAGAAATTCCAGCCAAATATCTGAAGTGAAAGCCAATCATGGTCCAGATAATAAATTATAGTTTGAATTTGTCCTCATGAATAGAGCTCATTTGAGTACTCTCCCTACTGAATCACTGACTTTTCTTGAGAAAATAGGCTGCCCATACAAGAACTAAATGATAAAATATCAAGTCCATTTTCCCCCCTTAGTGTTTATGGCAGTAAGCCCTATAAGTACATTGGTGCATTGATTTTGCTGTTCCTCATAAGAATGACAGCCTCCATTAACCTTAAAATTGAAATGAAAGCGAACAAGTGAGAGGCATATTTCACAACTACAGATCTTCACATTCAATTAAAATCATAATTTTTGGATTTAGATTTTGAGAGTTGCTTAGAGCATGTTAAGAGCCTTTTAAAAGCTTGCTTTGATAGAAGGGAAAACATAAAACAGTGAGATTTTTTTTTGTTTGTTTTTTTGGTAGTAATTGATGCCTCTTAACATGACATTAGAGTATTTGCATATGTAAATTGAATATAAAGACTTAATAATTTTAGATTTATATTAATACTAGTAGTATTTTAAGGTCACTTGAAACATTTTATTTACTTGAGTCATTTGAATTCTACATAAAATATAACTTTTTCCTATTTTATTTTCATGCAGGAACGAAATAAATGTCTGACAGACTCGAGAGTTCTGAGTGCCAGTCACACTGACTTAGCCCATTGAGGTGCTGGGACAGAAGCTAGCTATTAAAGAAGCACTGAGACTCTCAAAGCCTTGGTTCCTCATCCCTCTTGTTAGGAACATGTAAATGAGAGGTTCCATGGCAAAGGACTCTGATTTTTTATATTTCTCTAAAATGACTTTTAAAATGTAGGGACTTTTTCCTTCTTTTAAGGAGTCTATAAGTCACTGCTATCTTCTGTGCTTATATTTAGCCTTGTTACCAATAGGTTTTGCTATCCCAATAGCCACGAGCTAAAGGAACACTGATATTTTAGCTATTCAACATAAATACATGATAGTCTCTAGATTCCCAGGCCTGAAACATAGACAATCAGAAGTAACTGATTAGATCTTCACTATGGCAGAGTGTAGGCAGGTTCAACTCACTACGACTGGGAGGCTCCTCTGCTGCTGATGGCCCATTTAATACATGACTTCCCAAGTAGATGTTGAAAGTGTGGGGTTTTGGGGGCAGCTAAATAGCACAGTAGTTAGAGTGCGAGACTTGAAGTTGAGAGGACTTGGGTTCAGATCTGGACTCTGACACTTCCTAGCTGTGTGACCTTGGACAAGTCGCTTAACCCTGAATGCCTAGCCCTTGCTGCTCTTTTCTCTGATGCTAAGGTGGAAGGTAAAGAGAAAGAAAGAGGAAAGAGCAAAGTCTTTTAATTAGGCTCTTTAGGGACTTACTATGAGACAAGTAATTGAATCTATATTGGACCATGATGCTTCACAGAGAGCTCAGAGTTGTTCTTTCCTGTGTCAGTCTTGGTTAGTGCTTTCCCCAAGAGAAGGTGGAAAAGTGGTAGTCTGTGGTCTTTCTTTAGGCTTCACTATAAACGAAGTAGAGAGGACTCACCTGGGTTTCCTCATGAGAGGGCTGATTTCAGGTCACTCTTAAGAAGTTCTGTAGAACTTGCAGAGTATGTAACACTCTGTATGCTGTCATTAGTGATTGAGCATTGTGAAACAAAAAGGAAAAGAATGTACTAATTGCTCGCGCTAGGATTAGAATTGTACTTTGCATTAGGGAAAAACAAATCTAGTTTCTGCTTATGAGCAGGCAAAGAAGAAAGACCGTTTTTATTATGTATGAGATATAGATGAGTAATACAATGATGCAGTTATCTGTATATGAAATGCACTTAATTATTTCTATAAAATATTCATTTAGTATCTATAGAAAATTTGTTTGAAGTTGGATAGATAATTGTCTAATATAGACATTTTATAACGAGATAATGCTGCTAATTTTAGTTTTTCAGTGTACTATACTTTATTGGTGAATTTAAGAGAACAAACTCTTTGGGATTACTTTATAGCAATTTTTAATTTGTTAAAAAGCCTTTGTATAGTTATTAATATATTAGAATAGAATGCAAAAATTATGTATCTGTATGGAGTTTATACTTTTTTCAGTTACGTGCATAGATTTTCACTATCAAAATGTCCATTGTACCTCCTATTGAAGATGCTGTGTTCCCTGACCACTAACATTATTTGATCATTATTTTTTAGTGTACTATCTGGCCTTCTCCTTCCTGTCTTCCTAGAGGATGAGACAATTGATTATATGCTGAGCCATGATACTTCACAATGCCCCTAAATTGTCCTTTTTTTGATGGCTTTTCGACTTTCAGGCTCCCATATATATTGTGTATTTATTTTTCCTTTAAAATTTGATAAAAATAGATGTACTTAGAAAATTGCTATCAAGTTGTAAGAAGATAGAAGAAATAGCCTAGGGAAAGCTGTTTTGGTTTCATGGCTCTATAAATTCCATTTTTTAGTAAACTGGCACCAGGTGTGCTGTTTCTAGATTTGGTACATGAAATACATGTTTTATTACATATGAGAAAGTGACAGGCAGCATGGCACAGTGGCGAGAGAGAGAGCTAAGCATGGGAGTTAGGAAGACCTGGTTTCAAACTATATGACCCTAGATATGTGGTTTAGCTTCTCAGTTCCTTAGGAATAAATTGCAACAAGAGGGGTGTAATTTGTATCAATAGAACAAGTTAGAGAGTTCTTTTCCAGGAACTTCCTAAACTGATAAAATCCTTTTCCTAATCAAAGATGGCATTGTATATGAAATGCAGACAATAAACTAAAGCCTGGTGATCTGGTTCACTGTAGGATAAAACCAGCACGCAATTACAGTGGATGAAGCAAAGACTTGAAAGCAGAATTTCAGTTGTTAGACCTACTTTTAACATCTTTGTTAAAAAATCCAGTTTAGGTCAGTCTCAGTTTCTCTGCAGATAAATAGTTATGACTTTCATTTTTCAGTAACTTACTGATTGTAAGTTGTACAAGTGGATATCGTAAGTCTTGACTTATGAATTAGAAAAACTGCTAGTGAAACTGGACTGAAAACTAATTTCCCTTTTAAGAACTTTGTATTCTTCTTGGCTGCATTTCAAGATGACAATTTAACTTTGAAAATTCTGCTTGAATGCCTGACCCTTAAAATTTCATAACAAAGCAAATAAATCACGTGTTACCATTTTAATGGGGCTATCTTAAGTAAAATTGCTGCTTCTTCTTTTTTTTTTTTTACATCCAGCTAGATGTTGCCTTAGATTCACTCCCGTTAATTCCTTGCTGACATTTGGCCAAGAAAGACTTTACCACCAACACAGACAGAAAGGAATCTTGCATATCTTTCTACATGTCTTTGCACCTAAGTATCTTACACGCAACCTATGCAAGAGTTATGATGATAGTGAACACAAAGTCAGTGAGAAACATTAGAGGTGAAGTTACAGTGGACTGGTCCTGTGCTGTCATAGCTAAAAGTGCTCTCCAGTGAATTCTTCAGGAAAGATTTATCCATTTGCTCTAGGAAGAATGCCTTACTGTTTCTAATGAGATAATGAATAGGGCTTAACTTCATATTGTGAGGTTATAATTCTCCTCTTTTCTTCACTTTGAAAGGTCAGTGATCACAAAGACAAAAAATCACAAAACAGCGTTATTTGTAGGTTGATGAGTAAGGCGACTGTTAATGGTTTTACATAATTTGCTAAGCAGTAGGTTTCAAACATTTGGTTATCTTGAGTGTGTCTGTTGTTGAAAATGCCTGTCAGTACTTGTTCTTCTGTATGTTTACAATGTATGATAGGGTCAGATGCAGTTTGGATATGTTTTTGGTAACTCTTTGGTCTAAGAGGTTCATATTTAATATGTAATTATTATGTTTATTCATGAAAGCCATGATTTGACCACCTGAAATCCAGAATCTGTAGAATTGATTGAGAAACTAATTTCTGAGATGATTGTAAGTCTCTGCACTTAATATTTTCAAGAAGTTTACATTGATTAGATTTAAAAAAAAAGTCACACAAAGCTTTTAAAGCAAATACACGCTATTGAATTATACCACACAGAATTGAACAAAGGTCATTTGGGCAGAGGAGAGGCTAGGCTGATATACAAAGAAACTATATTGCTTAATTCCTTAGAATTTTTCAGGGATGATTTAAGTGGTTAATAAAGAGATATGAAAGATAAGCTAGGAATCACAAATCTTTTTGGCAGATAGATTTAAAAGATAAGAATGGCTGTTATCCTGGGATAGGATAAGAATTTTGGCATGGTCCCTGTATTTGAAGCTTTAAACCAGACTACTAAAACTGAGGACTGTATTTTGGGAGGTCAGGGAGTTGCCATGTCTTTTTATAGCACTTAAGGACTTCATGATGCTCTAGTCACTTTCAGTTTCCCTTTTAAAGATACTAGCTTTGTCCAAAGAAGTTTCACAGAAAAACATGTTACAAAATATTTATTATGTATATCATGAATTTAAAAAATGTTTGCTTCTGTATTGAAATGGCAGTGTACCTTTGAAGGGAAACTATGTCTGATACTTAATCAGTGAAAGCACTAGGGGTTAGGACCAAAGGCCCAGAAACATGTTTACAGGAAGTGCTGGACTCTGGAGTCAGGAGAACTGATCTGGCTACTCTTCAGCTGCTTTCAAGCTGTCGGCTCTTGGGCAAGAGTTTCTAGGGACAGTGAGATGGACATCTGTTCCATCTGCATCACAGCTGCTGTAGCCCACACTGCTTGATAGAGGACATGGAGAGTACAAGAATATAGGGTACCTGTCCTGGAGCTCCTTTTCATTCCTTAATTTTAGTATAAAGGTTTTCACTTCATACTTATTCTGTTACTACATTGATTGTAGTGTCAAAGTTGAGTTGTTTACATTGATTCTGGGATTTACTACATGTTTTCAGAAGTGCATGTCATTTCTATTAAATTCATGTGCTGCATCTCAAGTGCCTTGGTCTTATTATTAAATGTGCTGCTTCTCTTGCATAGAGGATTCATTGTCATTTTTCTCCTGAATTACAAAAATGAACTTATTGGCTATAGTTATTTCACTGTGCTTTTCCTTGAATGCTCATAAAACACACCATACACTAGTACTGACTTTGTATCCTTTAAATTTTGTAGGCTGACAAAATGTCACAACTAGGAAATTAACAGGGAATTTTGTAATCTTAATATTAAAAATCCTAGTGATTTAGCAGAACTAATTGTTATATACTTAGGTTCTAATAGAAAAAAATGAGGGGCCCACCAAAAAAGGTCTTTTTAACCCAAATATTCACTTTGTAAAAGCCCTATTCTACTGCCCCCCCCCTTCCTCCGCCCCCTCCTCCTATTTTATATTTGTTCCCTTGCATAGTATTACTCTTTTTCCAGGTGTCTGAATATTCTAGAATTGTTTTCAGATAGAGAAGTGTTTAATATCTTCTCTCAGAATCTTACTTACCACTCAGTAAAATATACCAGAATCAGTGCATGCAAGTGTTCTGTTACAGAGGCAGGGCATCAGAGGAAGAAGGATACGCTTCAACAGTTGAAATAAGCAAAGGTTCAAATTTTGTTCCTGCATTTACTAGCTACCTAACTATGGGCAAGTTTCACTTGTTTCTTGAGCTATAAAATGAAGATAGTGGTAGTGGTAGTACTAATCTCATAAAGTTATAAGGATCAAATGAGATAGGGCCTTGCAGCTATATAGGACTATTTAAATCATGATTATTAATTTACAAAATGAAGCTCTTTTTTGAAAAGGCCTCTTAGGCTAGGTGTATATGGCCTACAATCAGTCACATCAGTTTGTGTCACTTCTTATGGCAGCACTGCATGTCCCCTTTTTAATTCTTTATCAAGTCCTCAACAATTACATTTTGTAAAAGTCTGTAGTTTGAAATGAAGACTGACTGTTGACTCTTACGTCCTAAACTGATCTAACTGGTCTTATTTCCCTTAAATTGTGGGGTTATACCATGTTTCCAAATCACATGGTGAATTATAACTATAGAATTCCTAGTTAATGTCATTTTAATATTAAAAGTCTCAGAGTCCAGTTTGCCATCCTCATTGGGCTGCTGGAGCCCTCCAACTCTAGGGAAGCTCTAGGACAAGTAGGAGATGAACTAAAAAACTCTCCAAGCTGAGAATCAAGTGTTCTTCAGTGTTTCAATGGCAGATTGACTCATATCATTTACAAAATATTTTTGAGCATTTCTTCAAAATGCTAGACAACACATGTCCTGAAGAAGCTTGATACAGGTGAGAAGATGGAATGATCCTTGAAAGCAAAACTCAGATGAGAGAGAGAGTAAAGTCATTGCTGATGCTGATGTGTGGCTCATTTTCATTAGAGTTAGAAATGGCACAGCTCTGTCTTACGTGATGTGATATGTAAGAATGAAAAGACCAGAAAGTTTCCTCATTATAGGTGAATTCTTAATCTTGGCTATGAGAAAGAGACATAGGTTGAGTAAGTGTACTTTAGAGAAGAGGCTGGGTCAAGCCAAATTTTTTGGGCTAGACAAGTATGCTAGATACTAGAAGGGAATCTACCACAGCCTGAGGTTAAGAGGTCTTTGAAGTGATTTGTTGTTATAATGGAATTGTAGCACATTTCCTAATCTTTTCAAGGGAAATGTTTCATTAAGAGCTCAAAGGAGAAACTGCTGTTGACAGTTAAGAGATTCTCTTAGTGCCAAGTTTCATGCTGATGTACATCTATCTGCTTTCAGTAATTAATCTTGGCTAGAAGGTGTGTCAATTGGAATGGTAATTATTGATCTTGTGTTTCAGTTAATGTAAGCTTGGTAGAAACTAAAGCCTCAGTCGCCGCCTTTAAAAAAAAAACAACTTTATTATATCTTTTGTCTTTATATCACCTTCACTTCTGACTATATTCCTTCCTGCTTCTCTACCCAGCAAGCTGATACTTGTAAAAGTTAAGCTAAACTACCTAGATGGCACAGTGGATAAAGGGCTTGGAGTCGGGAAAACTCATCTTACTTCAGACACTTACTAGCTGTGTGACCCTAGGCAAGTCACTTAACCCTATTTGCCTCAGTTTCCTCATTTGTAAAATAAGCTGGAGAAGGAAATGGCAAATTTTTATCCTTTGCTAAGAAAACTCCAAAAGGGGCCATGAAAAGTTGGGCATGATTGAATGTTCTGTGTCCCCACCCCCAAAAGGAGCTATTTTCTCGCCTTTTTCCTAGGCCAAGCTTGGTCATTTATAAAACACAACATTTGTTGTTGTTGTTTTCATTTTCAGTGTTTCTGTCATTGTATTTAGATTGTCTTCCTGTTCAGCTTTGCTTTCTATTATTTCATATACATCTTCCTGTGTCACTGATCTTAAAATAGAAAAAGGCAGGAGCTTTGAGAGAGGCTGATGGGGCAATTTCACTTTCCATCAAAATGGTAAAGGTTAATGTAGATGCCAAAAAAGCACACCTCAACTTCAATCCAACAAGCTTTTATTTAAGCACCTGCAGTAGGAAGGTTCATGGGCAGGGATCCAAAGATAAAAGAACCACAGTGCCTGTCCTTAAAGAGCTTACATTTTATCTTGGGGAAAAAGGACTGTAACATGAACAGGACAATATACAATATATACAAACCAGTTTGGGGGGGAGCTGGGGGAAAACACTAATTATGAGGGATGGAGGGGAGGGTCATGAAAAGCCTTGTTTACATGCAATGGCACCCAAGCAGAGCTTAGAAGGGAGTTCAATAAGGAAGGAGACTGTTGGCCTAGGCCAACATTGGCAAACCTTTTCCAAGTTTGAGTGCCCAGAGGGCAAATTCAAGCTGTCTGTTCCAACTCACCCCCCAGCCCCACAGAGAGAGCTGAGGGAGGAAGTGCTTGCTTTGGGGGCTGAATAGAGGGAGGGGTCATGCAAAAAAATGTTCTCAGGCTCTGAGAAGAGGGAGGACAGAGCAGCTTCTCAAGTGCCAGCTCTACATGTGTGCCATGTCTTCACCAATACTGGCCTAGGCCAAGGCACCAAAGCCAGGGAAGAAATATTTGCTGGAAGGGCAGAGAAATAGCAATTGGGCCATTTGGGCTAGAATGTAGAATGGGGAAGTGATGTGAAGTCATTCTGGAAAGTGAACTTCTTTAAATGATAAATATTTTATCCTTAGAAATAGACAATTCAGAGCCACTGGAAACTCCTTTTGCTACTAAGAATTGGTTTAAAGCTAAGGAGGAGGGGCTCAGTGGACAGACAGACAGGATACAGCCAGCTGACTTAAAATATGGCTTCAGATACTTTCTGGCTATGTGACCCTGAGCAACTCACCCCTATTTTCTAGCCCTTACCACTCTTCTGCCTTGGAACTGATGCTTAGTGTCCATTCTAAGATGGAAGGTAGTAAGGGTTTAAAAATTAATAATAATAATCCTATGGAGACTAAAAAAGTGACTTCTGCCTTGATTGTGAATTCTTGGTCCTTCCAGGGTCAGAGCCCCAATTTTAGTTACATCAAGGGTATGGTCACTGAGAGACGTGATTAGCTTGTAAATATATAACACTAGTGGAATGACTTTATTTGAAAACTGTGCTTACTAGTAGGCATACATATATATATATAAATATATATATATATTTATATATATACATACATCTATACTTATATATTTATAAAGCTACAGATTAATATTTTCAGAGGGTATCACTTCTCCCACAATTCTAAACTGGTGTAACTAGTATTGCCTCACTCTGCTCCCTTTACACCCTCTGCACTGACTGTGTAATGACAACAGGACTGGGGTAGATGAGGTGCAAAAATAACACTCAGTGTTCTAACAACAGTTCCAGTAGCTGCAGCATGTGTATCTCTGGAAAGCTCACGGGCCAAGCGACTGACCATCAGCCTCATTAATAGTTGATTGGACCAGGTTATTCCAAGGGCTGGAGAAACTCTTGCAAGTACACTAAAGAACAAAGAGGGGGAAATTGGTTACTGCTAGGTTTGTACACATTGATCTTTTCAGAAAACTATAAATACCCCAATACATTTGTCATTTGATTTCAGTTTCTCGTTTTTTCTGTTGAGTGCAGCCATCTGTTAAGTTTCTTCAACTGGGCTAACTCAATTTGGCAATCCCATGATTCCCTACACCTAACCTAATGGAGGAAGAAGCCCTGTCCACTGTAACACACAGAAATCTGACTAATCAAAATAGGTCTGATACAGAAGGTACTTACTCCAGATTAGTGCCAGCAAGGCCCCTCTCATCCACTGTATCTGTTACCTGGAAAATACAAAATTGGGTTCTGATGACACTATGAATGACAGTGGCAGGAAACACTCTTAACTGCTAATATTTTTTTGAGGGGCAGGAACAGTGTTCTTTTTTGGCAGCAAAGGAGAAAAGAAGTTCATCTGGATATCATCTGCTGTGAGAAACAGCAGAATGACATTTGATTCCCCTGTTAAGGCCTATCTGATAGCACTCTTTGATGTAACCAAGGGGCCAGATTATACTACTACTACTACCACCCTCCACTGATCCTTTCTTCAAAAAATATTTCCCTTTTCACAGATATTGAACATCTTTCCACAAGCATATGTGTAGGTGAAGAAGGTTCATACCTGATTAATGCACAATACTGGGCTCTGGAATCCACTGCTTAATTGGTGCAACTTTGCCCCGAGGGTCTGTAAATATTTGGCTTTTGTAATGGAATGCTGGATGCCAAATTCGCAGCGAAACAGAGCAGCAATGGAGTCAATGATGATCAAACGGACCATTCCCCGAGATAGCAAGATGGGAGCCCTCTTAGTAACGCACTCAAACAACGCGTCCTGGAACCAGAGTGGGAGAGCAGTGGGAACAAGCGCTGTGCCCCCTAATCCGGCCTTTAGCCAGCAGTCCTTACTTACACACTGATTGAAAATCTAATATCAGTTGACATCCCATGTTCACCACAGGCAATTTCCTTTGGTAACTGAAGATGCTATTAGATCTCTCTGTTGTTAGACATTATGAGGGAAAATAGAATTAAGGATCATAAAAAAAGGCCCCTCCTGCCCCAGTTTTCTAGTCCAGTGTGTAACACTAATCCACTGAGAAGATGACTCCTTCTGTTCCCCTCTAGACAGATCAGGGTCCCAGAACAGTGAAAGTAAATGTGGAAAAACAGGCTGGGAAAGAGGACCTGAACAAGTTCGAGTTGAAGCTGGCGTCTTGACTTTCATTAGCCCATCTGTGGGATGCCTGTCTAGCTATACCAAAAAAATTGCTACCACATGCCTGAGGTCACCACAGTCACCCAGGATTTAAGGCACTTATCAGTGGCTGCTGTGCAGAGAAGGACCCTACAGAACATATTTTTAGGCCAAATAGATTTAAGATCCTTAAGACAAAGGAGGAAAAGAAAAATAATCTTCATGTAGGGTCTTAGAACAACTACTCAAATCTTATAACCCTTTTTGTCAGATTCTCAAATCTTCCCATTCCAACTAGAGTCCTCCACCTTTTCTGCAGAAGCTGGGAGTTTGGGTGTGGCAGAAGACTAGAAGAAATTAGTTATTAATACCATCCTAGCTGGTGCAGAGAATGATACTCTCTCCTGCACTCAGGCACTCCCTAGAACAGCTGGGGTTGGTTACGGTCAGTCTTCACCTTAGACTTGGCAGATGAGTACATTCTGATTCTCATCTCTCCAACTGACGTCTGACCATGGTCACTGTGGGACAAGGGAGAAGGGGGAGGAGGGGACTGGAATCTAAGGAAATGTGGTGGTAATGTCCATGAGGATACCAGGCATCATGGATAGAGAGAAGGCTTTGGAATTGGATGGGTCTCACTATGTGATAACTGGGTAAGTAACTGCCTCTCAGTGGACTGGGCAACTCTATATTGGGTAGAGGCTCTTCACCTTTTTTACAAGATGGACTGCATGGGATATCTGGTGAAGTCTGAACATCTCAGAAACAACATTTTGAAGTGCATAAAGTATATAAGATTATACAGGAAATCAACCACATTGAGATAGTTATAAAATATTTTTTAAATGAGTTTAAAGACCCCAGATTAGGAACCCTTGCTCTGAAGTGGTGATATTGCTGCCAATTTGCATTTGTCAAGCCTGTTTGCTCTCGAGCTTCCTGCTTTGGTGACAATAATGCTGATTAAATGATGATAAATATGATTAAATGATGAAAAAACAAAACAACCTATAGATACTATAGTATTTGTGTTTTGCAAAGTACTTAACACATTACTTCACAGAATCCTCACAATAACCTTTTGTGGTAGATATTGTCACCATTTTGTAGACAAAAAACTAAGGCTCAGAGAGGTTAAGACTTGCCCAGGGTCATGGTGAACATTTGTTAAGTGGGATTCTATTCTAGCTGCAGGCCTTAGCAAAGCCGGACTTCCAGGAGGTTCCTGTGATGAGGAATGGCATTGAGAGAAAGCCCGACAATGGATGTTGGTAGTGACTGTCCCTGGGCTAAACTTAGGAGGGGGCAGGCTCAGGGAAAGAAGAGCCCATTCTAGGGGAGAGATCTTAGCTACCACCCTTAAAGCAGTGACCAGAAAAGGTAACAAGGAAGAACTGTCCTCATCCTCCTGAATCTATGGATTGCATTCTTTTGGAGGAGATTCCTGTCAGCTGCTCAGAGTGGATTCTGCCCATGCTAGGGAGGGGCCAGCATAGTTCACTGTGCCCATTACTCAGAATGCCTTGAGCTTTCTGTTTGATGCTTTCATAGCCTGAGATAAAGCCAAACTACCTGCAGTCAGCAGGACATGAAAAGCAAACTAAAGAGTTGACAAATTATCTGTTGTCTGTCTGGGTTGTTAGTCCCATTAACTAAATCTAATTCTTTGTTTAAATCTCCAGGGTGTCTCCAATAGAACCTATTTTTGTCGAAAATGATGGCAGCAGTAGTGGTTTAGAAGAATCTTCCATTAATGTGAGTCCTCCCAGTCCCCTTTATTGTATCAGAGGGGTGCATGTGTGCACATCATGCACATGCTTCTGACAGTGGGGTGTGGGTAAAGAAAGGTGCCAGAGTTTGCAGTGTCTGCCCCAAGGTCAGCCAAGCACACTGCCCTCTCCAATGAATTTAACAATGTCTTTGGAGTTTTGCTCAGGGTCTCCCCATTTGGATCTGCAGCTAAACAATTAAGCAGAGCAACAAGCATGGCAGCAAGAGCAGGCTAGGGCCCACAGGACCTTTTTTTTTTTCCCAATCACTAAAGCATTTCTTAAGTACTCACTATGTGCCAGGTGTTGGGAATATAAAGTCAAGTGGAACAGCCCTTAACCTAACAGAGCTTACATTAGGGGGAGCCTGCATGCACGACCATAAATATATACAAAACACATAATTACACAAATGAAGTCTGTTTACTTATGTGTATAAAGAAGATAAAAATATGCTTGAAGTATTTGTACCTCAGAGTAACTGAGGAATGTACTTTGTGACTCCTCCTATTTCAGAATTTCAGTGAAAAGAACACAGACCCACAGTGAGGGTCTGCATATACTGAGCCCAGAATCTCTATGGCAGGCACAATGCCCTAGTCTTCTGAGACAAAGAGGGCCCTTGGAGAATTGATGAAGGCTTGAATCAATGGAAAAAACCATCACTCTTGGCTCTATCATGGCAGGAATGTGTGAGACCAAGGACAAGAGACAAACAGCAAACCTGGTTATATTAAATGATCTGGAGAGGAAGAACAGATCTTGAAACTTGGAAAGAAAGGCTTCTGCTTAGCCCAAGGATCCCTGAGGCTTTCTGCCACACTCTCCTCATTTTACAGATGAGGAAATCGAAGCTCTGCCCATCCCCGTTGATGGCAGGGGAGCCCCCCAGCTAACTAGGTTTTTGAGGGGCAGCTACAATGATCTATTAGCAGCAAAAGGGACAGAAGTTGACCTGTACATCATCTGCTGTGGAATACAGCAGAATGAAATGAGATTCAGTATGAAATAAACTTCCCCTGTTGAGACCCACTTGCTGCCACTCTTGGAGGCAGTTTGCATTAAACTACTTACTGCAGGTCTGAAACCACAAAGCTACAGAAATGTGCTTTATGTTAACAAATGTGTCAGCATAGACAAGAGCAGGATCTTTTTCCTGGAAAATAGGGGGCAGCCTTCCTGGTATGGGAAAAGGAATATTGTTCCTTTGATTGAATATTG
Organism: Monodelphis domestica; assembly: GCF_027887165.1. NCBI lineage: Eukaryota > Metazoa > Chordata > Mammalia > Didelphimorphia > Didelphidae > Monodelphis > Monodelphis domestica. Next base: position 318,642,609 of record NC_077227.1, on the reverse strand, counting down.
ATCAATCCCTAAAATTTCATTTTCCGTGTCAGCTTCAGTTTACCTAACCCATCCTTCTGTCAGATCAATCAACCAGACACAACACTGATTTGAGACTCCCTTACTTTTGCACTATTCACCCCCTGGTAATACTCCAGACAGTGAAAAACAGAAATGAGGACAGTGAAGGCCCAAGGACTTGGGACAATTCACAAACTGGGTAACAACCCCATAGCACGTCAGGTATGAGGTAACAGAGCATTTAAGATATGGTGACTTCTCAGTGGGGCTATTCAAATTGTGGGCTCTACTCTGCCAGCAGCTTGCTTTCCTCAACTGGCCACTGATCTCAGACCACTTCCTAAGGCCTTCTTTTTTTGCCCAAGGCTCGTTGGGGCATGTTTGGGGGAATTTTTAGGCACCCTAGAGCCACATACACATAGAACAAAGTCCATTGCCTTTGATGCTGTCTTCTCTTTCAGTGAAACATTTCCAGTGACCATCCCATCTGTCAGAAGTGTCCACACTCTCCCGGGACTCACAAGGGGCACGGCTACTGCCTTTGTAACCATTCACTACTGAGAACACCATCCCATCTGGAGTCAATAGGGCTGTAGTCAAGGCTTGGAGCAATTACCTGGGAGCTGGTGGTCATTTATAACAAGGTTTCATTATGGCTATTCTTGCTGTGGGACTTGCTACTAATCTTTGTATCATTTGTCAGGATCACACAGGACTGTGACCTTTGTGAGTCCTTTTTGGTGACACAACAAACCTGGGGAGTTGGCCAGTGTCCCTGAATGTCTTTTGTCTGTGTCAGCCTCTACTCTTAAAGGAGAATGCTGCTTTCCATCATTTAATTCCCCAATTCTCCCAGAGACCGTGGGGCTGACTGCAGGGTTGAAGTCTGTGGCTTTGCCATATACTGAATCTGCATTGGAAAGGCCTGTGCCTCTGTGTATAATATCCTGATACATTACTTCATTTGGAGCTATGTGTGTTAATTAATGTATTTTACTGTAAATTTTTTAAAATTAAATTTTATGTGCTCTATACCTTTTATTCTTTAAAATTATCTTTTATTGAAAAGAACTTTAAAATTAGGTGAATCCCTACAACAAGGACACCTTCTAAAATCCTTTATTCCATCCAACCGGTGAGCAGAGCAGAGAATGAAAAGAAACCATGTACACATTAGACTTACTACCCAAGTTTGTCCCAGACTCAACCTGTCCCTTCTCTGCAAATGAGAGGGCTGGGTGAAACATTCACTAAGGTTCCTTATTAATCTAAAAGTCAGACGTGATGGATTCAAGAACCCAAGACTTGGCACCCTGGAACCACAGAAGGACCTTGGAGACTATTCAGACCATTGCCTCCCTTTTCCAAGGAAAATGAAGGTGCAGAGATGGAAAGTAATTTACTTCAGATGCCAGAGTATAAGGCTAAAGCTCAGCTCTCTTAGCTCTCCCATCCAGTGTGGCACAGGGGGCCGAAGCCAGGTGGGGAGAACTTCCCCTGGTGGCACTAAATCTCTCATCTGCTTTCACCTATTCAATCAGCTGAAGATAGCTCACCCAATGCCAAAATTTGACTACTCCACCAGGCTTCCTTTTCTCACACCAAATTCTTCCCTCAACAAGCAGCTTCTCAGGATAATTCTGTACGCCTCATCCTACTTGCAATGTGGAATAATACAGTCTACAAAACTTGCTTTAGGGAGTGGCATTTTTAACTGTATATGTACAGAGACCCCCACACTGTAGTAACACAAACTCAGGCAGGTGATACATGGACAGAACATGGGCCTATAGTCAGGAATGCCTGAGTTCAGATCCAATCTCAGACACTTATTAGCTATGTAACCCTAGGCAGATCACTTGAACTCTGCCTCATTTCCTCATCTGTAAAATGGATGCCATAATAGCACCAACCTCCCAGGATTGTTGTGTAAAGCACTCAGCTCAGCAGGTGGTACAGAGTATGTGCTCCATGGATGTTAGCTATTATGATTATGATTAAGATACTGAATCCAGCAAAAAAAAGAAAGCCCATTATGAAGCAGCTTGTTATAAGCCTTTGGATATATTGAGTTCTGCTAGTTGATATATTCTCCAAAAGCCTCTATATTTACTGCACACTGTTTAAATGAGGCTGAAAAAGAACAGTATCATATACAGGTAAATGTAAAGACTATTATGGATCCCAAGTGATAGAAGATAATTTAAGAAATACAGCCCAAGGGCCTCATCTGTAATTCTGCCTATTTAATGAACAGCAACAAGGTAAGATGGTTTTGCATTTTAAACTATAATAAAAGTATATTAAAAATGTAAAAACCATTCTTAGTTCATAAGCCATATAAAAGCAGGTAACAGTTTGCAGACCTTCGCTCTATACTGTAAAACTGATCACCCTAACTAGCCTTGGTATGGAATTTCAATTTTCCCATTCACCTAGAAACCCAGGCTAATCAGAGCTCCAACCCCCCATCTTGTTGTGGGGTACAGGGCAGGGCCAGGATACTCACTATGTCTGCTGCATGCTCAATGAAAATAGAATTGCCAAACTTAATTTTCTTGATGACATCCTGCGGAACATCTGTCCTCAGCTGATGCTGTAGAGCTATAAGCTGTTGCAAACGCTTGTCTGGAAAAACATCCTCTGTACAAATGTAGATTGCACCTAAAAAGTGCAAAAACCCAATTCCCTGTTAACTCCAAAGATTCATCTTATAGTTTCTTTTTTTTTTTAAACCCTCACCTTCCATCTTGGAGTCAATACTGTGGCTCCAAGGCAGAAGAGTGGTAAGGGCTAGGCAATGGGGATCAAGTGACTTGCCCAGGGTCACACAGCTGGGAAGTGTCTGAGGCCAGATGTGAACCTAGGACCTTCAGTCTCTAGGCCTGGCTCTCAATCCATTGAGCTACCCAGCTGCCCCCAGAGTTTCTTATTTTAATGAGCTAGATCCCACAGTAATTAGCCTGCCAGCCCTAAGTGTTTTTCTATTATTTACATTACTTGTCTTTCAGAGATCCCTTCTGAAGCCTCATTCTGGAAAAATGGCCCTCTGCTTTTAAAAGCCCTTCCAGGAAAGCGCGAGGCTCTCAAGATAGAAAAGTTACTACGTCTGTTGTTCTGTCCCAAGTGCAGTAAGATTCATGACATTTGGTCACCGGGTGATTTTCTCGCCTGTCACTCATAAAGAACCCTTTTCTGTGCTGGTAGAGCTAGCACTCACACTAATACAACCAGAAGCTTTTTTTGAAATGCATTGCTGATCTCATTGGGAAGTGAAAAGAGGAAGAAGGCAAACAGACAGCCAAGCCTTCTGAAACAAGACTTTTTACCCTAAAGGAACTTCTGCCACAATTTGGACAAGGACTCTGAAACTGGGTTGGGTTCCTTTGGACTGTGAGCAAAAAAAGATGTTCATGTATTTGTATCTTTATCTCCTTACCAGTTACAAATCTTGGGATCACTATGCTTGCCCCTGACTTGTTCACATCTCAAGAAAGGCTAGTCACTAGCTCTTTGTCCTAACACCACACATCTGTTCCATGTAAACAAACATCCCTCTCATCTGAATCAGTACCTCAGAACTGTGCCTGTGGTGTGAGGCTGTGGGCCCTAGAAGGGAGCACAGTGACAGAAGTAAGCCTGCAAGGCTATCATGAGATCTGTGAATACAACCAATGATAACAGGAACAACAGGTTCATCAATTACTACCTTGTGACTTTGGGCAAGTCACTTAACCTATGTGGGCCTCAGTTTCCCCATCTGTAAAGTGAAAGAGTTGGGCTAAATCACCTTAAGGTCCCTTCAAGTTCTCAAATATAAAGTGTTTTATTATTATATTCCTCATCAAAAAATTTCTGAGGTCACTGCCTGGAAGGCATAGGCTAAGTTTTTAAGAAAAGGAAGCCCGTAAGTTGGTCACATTGGCCTGTGCTTGTAACTAAACATTATTGGCTTTTCCCCTTTTTAATGATGATCATGTCTTGCATTGTGATGTAGTGGAAATTGTGCTGGATATCAAGTCTGAATCTTCATTTCTTTGTTCAGACATCAACCCTGCCACCTCCCCCTGTGACTTTGGGCACATGACTTAACCTCTCTCGCCTCCGTTTCCTCATATGTTAAATGAAGATGTTGGGGAAAATGTGCAGTTTTTCAAAACACTTTTCTCATCCACTGACTCACTTAATCCTTTGAGAAACTTCACAAGGTAGACAAACAGGAATGAGGATTGCTGTTTTATAAATGGAAAAACTAATGATTAAGAACTTATCCAGGACTTAGGGAGCAAGTAAAGGCAAAGAACAGAGAAGAACCTACTGTGAATGAGTAAATTGGAGAAAACCTACAACAGAGCCAAAGGAGTAAGGTTTGCAGAGGCTGTCAATCAAGGAGCATTCCGGAAGAGACTGTGACTGAAGGGAGACTGTTGAAGGGAAGGATTCAAACATAGGAGCTCTCTTTCTCCTGAGACAGGAAAGAGTAAGGACTGAGAAGATCCTTTTCTTACTGATTTCTCTCTTTTGTATTAGAAAGTGACTCAAAGATCCTCAACCCTATTAGCCACATCCCTCTTCAAGACTCTACAATATTATTCTTTAATTTAGGATTATTTTAAGATGAGGGAAACCCTAAACCCTCTCTCCTATCCAATTTCCTTTTCCTCCACTTTCCTTAAATAAACCCCTTGTTCTAACTATTCAAAGAGTGAGTTATCTATTAGATATATCAGGAAACTCACTCAGATCTGACTTCTAGTGTCATCAACTGAAGAAACCAACTGAAGGGGGAGGGAGAAGGGAGGAGGTCAAGAGAAAAGAGGAGGGTGGCAGATCTGATTCCACATCACCATAATCCTTAAAGATCAACCACCTAATACACTACTCAGTCTCTTAATTTATACTCCAGTGATGTTGGCACTATACTACAACATTCATACAACACACACACAATGTAATAGAAAATAATATGAGACAAGTGTAATCAGAGTTCTACCTAAGGTATGAGGAGGAAACACTCATTAGGAAAGGTTCCTCAGAGGTAGTGATTTAAATTTTAGGCTTTCCCACAAAGCTGTCAGGCAAGAATGCATGGAGGGCAGGCCTCAGCTGCCCTCATAACTTGGCTTCACACTAATTAGATGAGAGGCCAAGAGTCAGGGAACCTAGTTTCAAGGACTGGCCCTTCCATTTCCTTCTAGAACTTTGGGCAAACCGCTTCTCTGAGGTTCAGTTTCCTCACTTATAAAATGAAAGCATTAGATTAGATGATCTTACAGATCCCTTCCATGTCTAAGACCTATGATTTAAGAGATATCAATAGACAAATTGGACCTCCTTTTTTTCCAGGTACGAAGTCACCAATTTTATATAAGCATTCATGTAAATTAAGATCTCAAATAACTGCCCCACAATAATCTCATGGTGCACATCCTCTTTCCTAGGACATGGCTTTGCTGTGCATACTGGCATAGGTTGGGTTGAATAGTGATCAAAGGAGTGAACATCATTGGGCCTTTTGGGCTGTCCCTCATCTATTTAAGACACCTGCAATCTTGACTGTTCTGAATCCTATGCTCCTTTTCTAAAGTAAGCTTCAACGTTGTCTAACTTTCATGTTGTACAATTATGTACTTCATGTGTGGGAACTCTAAAAGGTCAGCAATTTAAACTCATAACTACAGTTGTCAGGGGAAAAGTTTCTCAACGCTCTGGGTAAATTTTCTGCCTCTGGTTCCTCTGAAAGCAGTCTCGAAGTCTACTCTTTATCCTGGCCTCTCATCAGAATTCCTTGTCCTTCCCAATGCTCCCAGGAAGAGACAAGATTTGGGAGGGGAGAAAAGATCATTAAAGGCATAGATTTAGAGCTAAAAGAGACTTTAGAGGCCAGGAAAATTAAAGGACTTGTCCCAGACCATTAAACAAAATAAATTTCCACACTATGTCTAAAAGGAAGAAAATAATTACATACAAGCATATGTCTCATTCTGCACTTAAGTGAGGATAGCATGTTTATCATAGTTGTTGCATACAGAGTACTATGGGAGGGTCAACAAAACTCAGTAGCTATGCTTTTCCTAATGTTTGGTGTTTGTAGTGTTCTGCTCGGTAACAACACTGGCTCCAACAGGCCCACAGTACATGGGATCATAGATAAGATCCCATCCCCCTAGTTAGCCAGCCTTGTATATACCAGGAAACATTCTATGCCCACATTCTCATCACCCTCAAGCAGCTACTATGCTCAAAGGCCCCAAAGTGTCAAATTGGCAGGGAAGGTAATAGTACTGGCTTCCTGTTCATCACCATTCTGGAACACTCCAAAAGCAGAAAGCATCTCTACTGCATCAGGGATAGGATTTTTCTCATACAAAAAAGGAAAGCTGGGAAGGAGGAGCTATCGCATTATTACATCAATTCGTGGAACTACTAGAAATTTGAATACATACTGAAGGTCTGTCAGGTGTCAAGGGCAGGACATGTAGCTCCTAATACTCCCAAGTGAAGCCCCAACTAGATTAAAATGTAATAGAGGAATGTTTAACAAAAACAGAAAATTAAATAAAACATAGATAATGTTATTTTGTGTTTTTCTAGGTCAATGTGCCACTTGTAGGGATCTGTTTCTATTTGAATTTGAAGCTACTGGTCTATAGTATCCTACTTTGATCCCCACCTGGCTGTAAAGAATATCTTTTAATAAGTTTCTTTTAGGTACCTATGTCTTACATGTGGATTTCTTTTCCCTCATTCTCCACATAATCACTCATTTGAAGAGGTATTTGCTTCTAAATGAAGGAACTGAAAAGAATAAGAGAAACCAAGTTTTCTCTCTCATTTTTGAGCTCAAATTCAATAGAACTCTCATTTCAACAGCCAAAGCGAATGCCCCTACTTTTAGTACTATGCAGTTTTCCAGGACCTACCCCATATACAGTGTGTCTTCAATATACATGTGAATTAATTCAAAGGACAAGCTAAGTCACAGAATTAGTATTCTTACCCTTGCTTTCACCTGTGTGGCTGTTAGGCTGATCTCTTTTTTCATTGGTTATGGATTTCATCAAGAAGGCTCTCAACTATTCTGCACCCCTCCTTTCCCTGAAGTCTGCCTGTATGAGATTGGCAAACACCCTAGTAATCACATACATCTTGTCCCATTCTGTTGACCAAGTCCACCAGCAAAATGCGAGAGAGCTCTCTATGCAGCCACATCCATCAAGGAATTCTGAGGGATCTCAACAAATTAGAAGACTTCCCACCAGAGTATCCTCTGGTATCCTGCTCCACTGAGTCAAAAAGTTATATATAGTCAAACTGTATTCAGCTAACCAAAACAATATAATTCCAAACCCTTTATATGCCTAGCTTAACCCAAGGAATTATGACAATGCCTGTAAAAAGCCTGCTGTGTCCTTTTTCATACCCGTTCAAAATCTGCATCGATCACTCTGGAAATGATTTCACAGAAATGAAAAAATTAGCTTAACTGTTCTAGCTCACATTGTGTAATATACAATAACTATACTGAAAAATATAAGAATATGAGTGAAAAAGATGGGCTAGTTGCCATAAGAACAAGTAGTTCACTAAGCTGATACCAATGAAAGAAAGGGAAAGTTCCCAAAAGTTTATTGTATTCACAGTGGCAAATTTGTGAGAAGACATGAATGAGGCTACTAAGGTATAGGCAGGCATGGAAAAGTTGGGATCTACATTACTGGAAGGATCATCCATCTTGAGACTACTTGGCTATGTGAATACATCCATCAAAGCAGTGAACTGAACACATGAGGGCAGAAAGGCTAAAGTGAACAGCACAGTAGGACAGGATTTGTAGATAACATGGTGACAATGACTAGGCCCAAAACACAAACCTCCCACAACCTGAAGTGAGAAAACCTTGCTGGATTCCTTGGTAATATATTCATGCTACTGTTAAGTAAATTCCCTTTTGCAAACTGTCATATAATCTTGGGTCTTATTTTGTTCCAATCCCAAGCCTGAACCACTGGACTGGCCTAAGTCAGGCCTGATGTAGTCCTCCTGGCATAGTAGAGGGGACTGGAGAGAAATGATCTGGCTGAAATGAGGGATGAACAATGAGGACTAGCAGTAATACTGAATGATTATATGATTTGATAGGGGAGCTGGGGCTGCCATGCTTCTGATGGTGTGCTTGGTTTTCTCGATGGCACATGGAAGGGGCACCTGTTGGCCCTATGAGATTAATCCATTGGGTACTTAGGGAAGTCGACAAGGAGAATAAAGGGATGGCCATAATAGCTAGCCTTCCTGGGCTGGTGGTTGCTAATGGTCCCAGAATAGGTGGATTACCAGCATAAGAAAAATGAAAAGAAACTACATGCTTTGGCAACTGGATACAGATGTGAATAGTCTCCAAGTCTGTGAGCAATTTTTGTTGTTTTTCTTGAATTGCTTAGTTTGGGACACACCCTTATAAACACTAGACTGGCAGTAAAATATGATCAATGTTATAAAATATTGTTTGTTGAACTTGCATAATGTTGTAATTGGGAATGATTGTACTCTCTAGGCCCACTAGCTAGGTAGTTTTGGTACCTTCCTGTTAATAAATAAATTAAGAACTTTCCTTTTAAGAATTATGCCAAGTGGACTTTTTTAAGGCTCTTTTAAGTACAAGGCACTGGGGGAATCATTCAAAAGGCCAATGCTTGAATTTCTCTAAGACTTCTGACTAAGAATGTCCTAGAACTGTTGGATTGCTGAAAAGGAAAAGTTTTTAAAGGAGAGAGGGTAATGAGATCCTTCTCCACATTCTTTTGGATCTTGGGCCACTTTTGGTGGGTCATGTGTGGGGTTCAGTGATGAAAGACAACATTTGAGACATTGCATCAAATTCTGATTAGTCCCTTGGTCCCTCAAACTCCCATATCAGCAATGGGGAGTGGGGCACTTGTGTCACTTTAAAAGCTTTTGTTCTGACTTCGGAATGAATAGTGCAAATTCTCTCTAATACTTCCAGTGAGGGGTTAATGGCAAGCCTTGGTGACTAGCAATAACCTTGAAAATGATGTGACAAGCTTTGGCAGCAGACTTATTAGCTCAGGAAGTTGGGAACTCCTGGATCCCTCAGTTAACAAGGAGCAAGAGAATTTTATGAAACTACACCCTTCTTGGAAAAAATGACCACTGACGGAGAGGAGTCTTAAGGTTCTGATCTGGATTGCTGCAAGGCATTTAAGAACTGGGAGACCATTATGCACAGTTAACAGGAAAGTTGTAATAATGATCACCTGTGAAAGTCTTGGCTACTCTGATCTACAAAATGATCTAAGACAATTCCAAAGTACTCATGATGAAAAGATGTTATCCACCTCCAGAGAGAGAACTAAAGCAAATTGTAGTATATGGTGAATATGAAAATTTTTTCATGATTTCACAACTGCTGACATATTGCCTTCTCAGTGGTTGGGAGAGAGTGAAAGGTACTGAATTTGGAATTCAAAGTTTAAAAATAATTAAAAAAAAACTCCCACATTGTAAAAAAAAAAAAGTTCTTAATTGGCCAGAAGATGAAAGCTTGAACTGTTGATAGCTTCCTGATTGCCTAAGGCATAAAAAAGTCCAGCACACTAGGATAAGCAGCTTAAAAGTCCTTGCTACTATGAGAATCAATATACTTGACTGACCACATGCAGCTCTTATGGGAATCAGGAGGGTGGATACAACTGAACCAAAGCTGTATCTTTGCTGAGCAGAATATCCTTCCTATGCTACTGGTAAGTACATCTCTGTTTATAACTAGCATCTAGACTGGCCTTGGCCAGGGCCAGCCCAGAAAACTGCCAGAGTTATCGTCATAATATGTTGGTCTGACTATGCATAATGTACAACTATGTATATGACTCCCCTGCTCAAAACTCTTCAGACTACCCGATACCTAAAGGACAAAATACAGACTTCACATGGTAAGACTTGATCAGAGGAAGGATAAATAGCTCACACGGAAGCAGTTTTGTGTTGACTTCTTCTGACGTTCAATTGCATAATAAATGAACATTTCAAGGGAAACAGATTTGTTCCATGTACTCTTTCTCTGGACTAGCTCACTGTGCTTTTCTGGCTTGGCAGCTAACCAGGAAAATAGGACACAATGCCTCTGGGCTTTCTTAGTGCCATTTTGGGAAGGAGTCAATTGACAATGATTGTTCGTTTGCCAAGCTGTTTTGTTTTCTATCTGTGCCTGGATTTGAATGATAGAAATAATTTTAATTTAGTCTTTTTCATTGAATTCATAGGAAAAACCAACTAAATCAATTAAAAACCAGTAACAGTCCTACTAATTTGTATTTCTTTTCCCACTCCACCCCTACCTCCCAATAGGCTGATATCAGCTCTTTTAAGGATTGTAACATGAATCATTTGAAAAAAATCCTTTTATCCTCAGTGTCTAGCATACTTCTCAGCATATAGATGCTTAATTGAATTATGCAATTCTGTTTCAGTAAAAACATAACGTTTACAAGTTTGGGGCATTTTTCCCTTTATAGTGGATAAGAATTGAGGAAAAAAGCTAAGTTTCCTAACTGGTCAACAGAAGCCAATCTAAGTCCTTTAGGCCAAGCTCTAAGCAGGATCAACCAACACCATATTTTTGTCTGGGCAGCTCAGGTTAGTAGAAAGAGCACTGATCTGGGAATGAGATTGGACTGAGAAGTGCAAGTGAGGTTGGAAATCTCTGGGGCCAATCAACCCCCTCCATTTACAGATGAGACAGTTGAGGCCTGAAGAAGCTCAGTGAGTGGTCCAGGCTATACAAGTTGTAAGGAAGAGAGTTTTTCTTGGTGCCACATCCTTTCAGTACAAAACCCTGGAGTGCCCCCTCAGTGGAAAGGGAAAGAGGGGAGGTATAAGGGAAAGAAAGCAAATCCTTATTAACTGGGAAAAATTAATTCCAGAGTTGGTGTGGTTGCACTAGAAAGTATTAGCCAAATCAGGTTCACATTCCTGTTGTTTCTATGACACTCAGTGAATGAAGGGCCACAATGAACTAGAAGGTCAAAAAAGAAAGACCAAGACAAAAGTAGGAAGTATCACTTTGAAGGTCTTGGGGAAATTGGGCAAAACATACTTGGGACGGGTAGAATAGCTAGACTTTTAAGTGAAAAAAATTTTACATAGTATAGGGTCCCCCAAGAAGGATGTTTCATATGTCTTGCTTCCTGGCTAATTCAACTTGATTGATGGCTTAATTTTGAGTATATTACTTATGCTGCCCTGGTGAGGGTGCAAGTGTGGCATATTGGAAAGTATTTGACTAGAATTTTGGAGAATTCTAAACTTCAAAGTCTGAACCTAGCTTCAATATTTATTAGTCATAAAAAGTTACCGCCCCCCCTTTTCTGAATCTCATTTTTGTGATTTATAAAGTAGGCCTACTTATTCCTATCATACATTTTTCACAGGGTTGTTGTGAGGAACCAATGTTAGCAATTATTATTTGCCCTGAGAGAGTAGAACACTAGGGTCATTGGGGAAGATGCTATAGGAAGGTAGGATCTGGCTCAATTTAAGGAATAACTGTCTCTGCCCTCATCAGACATTTTAAGAAGGATACTGACAAACTGAATTACACCAAGGAAGGGAACCAGGATGGTGAGAAGACTATAGACAATGCAATTCAGGTATCTGATAAAGGTCCTGGGGCTATTTAGCATGGAGAAGAAATTACACAGGGGTTAAATAAATATCTGAATGTCTGTCATGAGGAACAGTAATGAGACTTATTCTGGTTGATCTCAAAATATAAAACTAGGATCAATGGTTGAAAGTTGTATAAAGGTAGATTTTGGGTCAATTAATGAAAACATTTCCAACAGACCTATCGAAAAAGTGAAACGGGAAACTAGGAAGTCCCATCATTCTATGGTTCAAGTTAAAAGGCTGGATGATCACTTTTTGGAAACATTTGAGAAGATTTTATTCAGGGACAAGTTGGGCTAGATAACTTCAGAAGTCCCTTTCAACTCCCAAGATTCTAGGATTTTGTAAGATAAATCTGCTAATTTGCAAAGCTTTTCTGTAACAGTCTAAATGTTTTCCTCTGCTCTATTGTCTTCATACAAATGCAAAAGTGATAAGTAGGAGAACCTTCATTCCCTTCCAAAGCTACAGAATCCAAGTAATTTTATGAACTAAGTGCTCCTCATGCCAAAAGATAATCACTTGATTCTGAATTAATTACAATTCCTTTTCATCTTCCGGCCACATTATTTGAATACTCATTTCAGCACCTATCAGCTAGCATTCATACTTTGCTCATTAGACTTATGAATTGTACACTTAAATCCTATACATGGGGACAATAACAGTTCAATAATTATTAATCAAAACAGCAGCTCACAAATATTTGGGCTAAACTTTAAGCACTTCTAGACAAACAACAGCCACCCTATATGAAATGAATCACCTTTGAAATCAGTGCAACAAACATCTGACATTCTACGTTTGTAGAATTAAATTCAACAAACATTTCCTGAACCCCTATTATGTGTAAGGTCGGAGTAGAAAAGGACAGAGGAAGCAAAATCTCTACCTATAAGAAGCTTAGAATACAATAAGAGAGAATTAAGACAACAGATGCTTATTTGAATTTACTGAAGATCCAGGATTTCATTGGTTAGGTTTCTCCCCTCTGTTGGTGATTTCATACCCTAGAGATGAGATACTCCAGACTTAAAAAACTGATTCAAACAATAAAGACAGAGTCTATTGCTGGGCTTGTACTTAAGGATTATTCTAGCTTTCCAGAGATTCTACACCTTGAAAATGCTTTTGATACCTCAGGATCATCATGTCATGATAAGACATCAGAATAGGACTTTAGAGGATGGAAGATGGCATTTAAATTGAGAATAAAAATGCATGAGAAGTTATGTTGAAACATTTATAGTAGCTCTTTTGGCTGTGGCAAAGAACTGGAAAAGATGCACATGAATATAACAGTACTATTGGGCCAAAAGAAACTATGAAAGGGACAATTTCAGAGATACCTAGGAAGCCTTATGTGAAATGATGTAAAGTGAAGAGAACAACATACAATAATAAATGACGCTATAAAGAAAATCAGCTTTAAAAGTATTAATAACTCTGATCAGTGCAAAGACCAACCATGATTCCAGAATACTGTGGATAAAGTAGGCAACACATTTCCTGAAAAATGAGACATATGTTTTTGGACATGGCTAGTATGGGAACTTGTTTTGCTTGGGTATATTTGTTAACCAAGATTTTTTTTTCCATTGGCAGAGTAGATGAGAGGGAGAGGAAGCAAATTTCTGTTCACTGAAAAAAAGAAAATAAAAATGCATGAAAGGTAAAAGTATTTTAAGAGTTCAAGGAAGAGAAGGATCATTTCTGGTAAAGGGGACTGAGAATGCTACATGAAAGATGTTACATTTGAACTAAGAGACTAGCTGAAATATAAAAGGCACATGGATAGCACAAGGTTAAGCTGAAAAGGCAGGATGGGCTTTAAATGATGGAAGGCCTCAAGTGACAAGTTAAGGAGGCTGAAATAGGCAATGAAGAAACAGTAAATGTTTGGGGAGTAGAGAAGTGATGTGGTAAGAGTTTTCTACTACTAAAATTAAGCTGGATTCATAAGTAGGATAGATTGGAAAGGGCAGAGATTAGAGGTAAGGAAAAAGCTTTGGAGGATATTCTAAAAGGCCAGGTGAGAGGTTATGAGGGCCTGGATTAGAAGTTATTAAAGTGAAAACCAGTAAAAAGATAGAAATTGTGGAAATATATGAGATGTGAATGACCGTAAAGAATCAAGAGACCAAGCTAGGTTTCAAGGCGAGGTAACGAGAAGAATGATAGTATCAAAAGAAAAATGGAAGTTTGTAAGGAAAAGTGGCTTTTGAGGGAAAGGTGAGTTCTATTTGCAATATGATGAATGTGAGGTGCTACTCATGGGACTACAGTTGCCAATATCTTACAAACAGCTAGAAATATCAGACCTGAGCTTGGGGAAGAGGTCAGAGCCCAAGACAGAGGCTTAGGAGTCATCCATAGAGTAGTGATAACTGAAGTCCTAGAAATGATAGCCCAGCTGGGGAATTTAGAAGGAAGATAACTGAAGACAGAAATTTGGGAAACATCTACCTATAGAGGCAGAGAACAAGGGAGAGAGAATAGTTAGGTACAAGGAGAACTAGACCAGCATACACTAGTGTCAGGAAAGCTTAGGGAATAAGAGTATATCAGAGAAGAAGTGCTAATATTGAATGTTGCATGAAGGATGAACTGAACTGTCAAGGGATAAAGGGCCTAGCAAAGCAGCAATAAGATACTGAGAATAAAAATGAGAAAGAATAAAAGAAAGGTTAAAGGCAATGAAAGTTTTAAAACTTTTTCGAAGAACAGAATCAAATGAAACCCAGTTCCGCCAATAACCAGCAGTGCCTTTTGTTGAATGACATCTTCTGGGCAACTATATCATTAAAAAGGGAATATAGAGGCAGCTAGGTGGCTTAGTGGATATAATGCCAGGCCTGGAGACAAGAGGTTTTGGGTTCAAATCTGGCCTCAGATTCTTCTTAGCTCTGTGACCCTGCATAAATCATTTAACCACACTGGTCTAGCCCTTTTCACTTTTCTGCCTTGGAATCAGTACTTAGTATCAATTCTAAGACATAAGAAAAGGATTTAAAAAATAAAATTAAAATGAGAATATATACTTACACAGGCTACTCCACAGGGCTATGCTTATAAAAGTACTTTATAAACCTTGAAGTGTTATGGAAATTTAAGGTATGCTATATAATAATAGCATATAACATTAATATTATGGGTTAAAGAGTTTTAACATTTCAATGCTAGATAACATTCTTCTATAAACACTATACACAGAATACACTCAGCTGGTTGGAGGCCCCCCTTTTTTTGTTTTGTTTTTTATATTTTATAGAAATAATAATAATGCACCAGTCATCTGCAGCTTTTCATTTAAATAAGTTTGTGGCTTAAGTTCATATTCCTAAATTGAATTCTTGGGGAAATCTTAATGGAGGACTCCACTACTTTTTATTTGGAGACTCATTTCAAGAGAATTATTCTTGATTTACATAGTAACTTTAGAAGCATCCTCTGCTTACCTGATTCTAGGCCTCCATACTCATAGGGGTACTGCACACAGAGGGATAGCTGCAGGCCAATCTGAGTCTTCCCAGCTGAACTCTGTCCAACAAGCTCTGTAATTCCCACCAGAGGAAGACCACCTTGTAAAAGTCTGTTAAACACTGGGCAGCCAAAGCCGAGTTTCTTATGCTGTGCTGGGAATTCCTCTTTGTGCTGATATATGTGAAGTGCTTAAAGATTTAAAAAAAAGAAAGAAACTGAAATGCTATCAAATGGTTTTTCATTAAGAATCAAAAATCAGGGGCAACTAGATGGCTCAATGGATTGAGAGCCAGGTCTAGGGATGGGAAGTCCTTGGTTCAAATCTGGCCTTGGACACTTCCTGGCTATGTGACCCTGGGCAAGTAACTTAACCCCCATTGCCTAGTCCTTACTATTCTTCTGTTGGAACCAATTCTGTATTGGAACCAATACACAGCACTGATTCTAAAGTGGAAGGTAAGAGTTTAAAAAATGAAAAGAATCAACAAATCAACATTTCAATCTTTCCAAAGGATGGCTTTTCTTGGCAAGACATCATAAATGTTTGTCATATCAAAGGCTAATATGATTTACCTAGTCACCAATACAACTCCTGGGAGAAAAGTAGGCTGGAAAGATTACTGATAAGCTAACTTTTTTTACTTTAAAATATTGTTTTATATGGTGAGGGAGGAGGTACTTTACTTTTTATTAAGCATTTATGACCTACTGTAAGGTTCAATGGCAATATTAGTATTTTATTCATAAGGCACACCTTATGGAAGTAATTTCCATATTTGTACAATACTGAAAATGAAAAAACTACCCCATGTTACCCTATTATAAAATTCCAATTCAAATGAACAAATGTTTAAAGGCAGTACATAATGTATAATGGAGAGAACACTAAAGAGAGTCACTGATCTGGGTTCTAATCTTAGTTCTCTGTGAAAGGGAATTTTTTATTCCCTTTGTCTATTTTAAGTTAAATCAATCAGGTACTTGAAGTGCCCCTACTTAACACTTAGTAAGTCACTAACAGAGAGTTCATACTTATTAGTCATTATCACTTAGTCCTAAAAGACCACAAGCTCTGCCCCCCCTCCCCCTCCCCAGGCCATGCTAAGTAAATTGAGAGATTTTGATTGATTCCTGAGATGTGATAGATCAGCCCACAGTGAAAGGAAGAAGAAACCAGAGACAGGAAGTGACATGGAGAAAACTGCTCATAAAAGCCAGCCAAGAGCATTCTGGGTCACATCTGCTGCTTTGGTGGCTCTTGCTGAGGGAAGACTTCTGTGCCAGTGGATCTTCTATGTTGGAAGGATTCTCCTGCCTTGGTGGCTCTTCCTGAAAGATTCTTCTGCATGGCACTTCTGCGTTGGAGATTTTGTGTTGGTGGCTCGAGGAGTTTGGCTTCAGTAACTTGCTTGGGTTGAGGAGACCCTGGCCGGAGACAATGGCCTTTTGGCTCTTCTCCTGTACTCAGTGGGACATTCTCTTTCGTGAGGCACTCAGATCTGGACTTCAGTTAATTTAGCTAAACAATATTTTCTACCTCCTTCCTACATTTCTCTCTTTAGTATCTCTACCCTGCTGTAACAAAGCTACTAAAAGCCACGTGACTTGAGAGTTAATGTTATAAATGGCAGCCACAACCAAATTGTTAATTATTATATTCTTCTACAACTTTCCAATTGGGTGATTTTGAACAAGCCTCAAAATCCTAAAGTGGATAGACTAATAATAGCATTGTCTCACAATTATGGGGATTAAATGAGATAACGTGCTTAAAGTACTTTGTAAGTTACAAAATCCTTATAAAAGCTAATGGTTATTATTTTAAGTGCATGTTATATACTAGATGATGGGTGTGTCTGATCTATACATAAATAATTATAATACAAAATAATGCACAAATGAGTCAGACAGGTGCAAACCAACTGCAAAACAAAGTCAGATGAAGGACAGATGCATCAATATTTCATCTAGCACAGAGAAAAGCTGCTTATGTGTGGAACTTGGTACTGATTTGGTGAAAACATCATTGGAAGCTGAGACCCTTCTTAGAATTTACAGAGAAGAGGCCTAAAATTTCTGTCTGTTGCAATGAGAAGGCCAAGGTAGAAAAATCTACCTACCTATACCATGTGATTCTATTTTTAATCCTGAATCATCATCTGCATTTATAGGTGGGTAAGTATTTGGCAGAGGTAGAAATAAAGTCTTCAATGACAGAATTATGGGGCCTTACAGAATTATATTAGAAGAGGCTCATTTCATTTTCCTGAATTTCAGATCCTTAATCTATAAAATGGGGGTAAATACTCCCTTTATATTTCACTTGGTTCAAGTAATAATAATAAATAATAATGAGATTTAAATAAAAATAATAAACAATAATAATTTCTATTTAGTTTTAGTATTTACAAAGGAAGGTGTTGGAAATGTTATTACTCCTATTTTATAAATTAATAAATTGAGCTAAGGGATTTGTTTAGTGCAAAAATCAGAATTTGAACTCTTCTTCCTTTGAACTCAAGCTTCTACTATACAAAGCTGCTTCTTAGCAAACAGATGTGAAAGCATTCTGAAAATTACAAATGGTTATGAAAAGAAAAAAGATATTAACATTATTACTATCACAATCCCTAGATGTTCTGGGGGAGGGAAATGAATAAGCATTTCGATTATACCTACTATGTGCCAGGCACCATGCTAAGCACTTTAGGGTCTGAAAGATCAGGCCACTTGAACCTGACCTTGGTCTTACATTCATCCCATGCAAGAAGACCAGAATGATGCTAGCACAAACCACAATGTCCACTTAAAACCCCCCCTGAGCTTCTTATTCATATACTTGGCTTCTTTTCCCCAGGAGGTCTGTTCTTCAATTTTCTTTTCTGAAGGAAGCAGCCTCTCTTTCCCAGCTCATTCCTACTTTTCTTCTTGCCTGCCACTGATCTACACCATCCTCACAAAGTTGTTGTTAAGGGGTCCCCAAACTTTTTACACAGAGGGCCAGTTCACTGTTCCTCAGACCATTGGAGGGCTGGACTATTAAAAAAAAAAACAACTGAACAAATCCCTATGCACACTGCACATATCTTATTTTAAAATCAAAAAACAAAATGGGAACAATTACAACATTTAAAATAAAGAACAAGTAAATTTAAATCAACAAACTGACCAATATTTCAAAGGGAACTATGGGCCTGCTTTTGGCTAACAAGATGGTCAATGTCCAGTTCCATATTTGTCACTGCTAGCCATATGTAACAAGTTCCAGAAGTGTGGTGGAGGCCGGATAAATGGCCTCAGGGGGCCGCAGTCATGGGACCCCTGCTATTGATTGTCTACTGTTCCAGGAGGTGCCAGTATTCTTTCTCCTTGCCCCCTGCCATCTCATTAGAACAGTTATTGAGAAATAAAGGCCAAAGTATGAGGTAGGTGGCAGGGGCATTTCAATGCAATCACAAAGCACAATGCATGGCCTAGGGTAATGCTATCTCTACACAAGAATAGTGCCTCCTCTTAAATCACTTTAAGGAACATGCCCTGAGGCCCTGGATCCATTTCAGAATTTCATATCTCAGGGCAAGGTGGCACAGTGGATAGTCAGGCCTGGAGATGGGCAGTCCTGAGTCCAAATCTGCCCTCAGACCCTGTGTGACTCTGGGCAAGTCACTTAGCCTTAACTGCCTAGCCCTAAAAGCTTTGGCCTTAGAACTGATACTTAGTATTGATTCTTACACAGAAAGTAAAAAAGGTTAAAAAAGTTAAAAAACAAACAAACCAACCACAAAACCCAGAATTTCCTGTTTCCATGCCTTTCCTCCAAACGTGCTGAGAAGGTTCTAATCCATCAGGGATGCCTCTCCGATTTCTATCATTCCTTTAAGGTCTGGCTCATATTGCCTTTTTCTTGACTCCATTCAGAAGTGATCTTTTCTTCTGAATGCAGAAGGTGAAAACATAGAATGAGAAGTACAATGCCATCTTTTACCAGTTACTCACATATTGCTATTTCCCAATTGGACAATAAGTTCCTTGAAAGCAGAGAATGTGTCTCATTCATTTCTGTATCTCCAGCAATGCCAGACATAGGGTTTCTGCACAGAGTGGCACCCAAAAATAGTTCTGAATTGATTTTGTGTGTTTTGGTGGTGGTGGTGTCATCATTGAGACTGTCTGGTCCAGCTCAAAGTACAGCAGTCACAGGCCCGATCCCTCTGCCCCATTTCTGACCTGGATGGTTTATGCTTCTTTGGCAGACCAGTGCCCTCTAACCTTAGGGGCCCCCTATATTAGCACGGGTCTTAGTGTAGACACCAGGCTGCAGCTCTGCCCTCCAGCAGGCATGCAACCCCCTAGCCTCAGTCAGCTCCAGGAACAATAGGCCTGTGCCACCATATCAGGCAATACTCACTGAAATAAACCTTATTTAAATATTAAGATTTTTAATGTAGAGAAGAAAATTCCCATAAAGCTAGTCTGATGAATTTAAATAATATGGAAGTGGCATATAGGCAAGAGTGAGAACTACATTTTTGAATCAGCTCTCTGGATCAGTTTGCTCTGCCAAATAGACATGACAGCATCATGTTGGGGAAACATCTCTTAAAAGGCCTTCTTTCTGGTTTTTAGAAAAAGTGAAAAGATTAGAAAATAATATTTTTCTCTAAAGCTCTTTCCCAAATGTTTGGAAATGTCCCTTAAACAATAAGACTTTTCTTAGGGAAATAGATTAAAGGTGATACCAAACCTTTAATAAGAATTACTTTGGTATTGCTTATTTGTCATCCCTGAAGAAATTTGGTCAAGTGACACAGCTAAGGGCAGGCACCTCTTTACCTGCTCAAATTAAGTGAGTGGTTTGTTAGCTTCCACTCCTCCCTACTAAAAAAGGATTATGATATCTATGGAAGGGATGAGGTATTTTAGTTTAATTCCTGGAGTGAAGGAAATGATCCAAGAAAAATGAGATAGTGACTTGGTTATTGATAATTCCAAACTGTTAACCCAGATTTTATTTTATTTTTAAATCTTCCCTTCCCTCTTAGAATCAATACTATGTATTAGTTTCAAGGAAGAAAAATGATAAGGGCTGGGCTATGGGCATGAAATGACTTGCCAAGGGACACACAGCTAGGAAATATCTATGGCCAGATTTGAACACTTGTGTCCAGGCCTGGCTCTCTATCCATTGAGCCACATAGCTGCCCTGAGATTATATTTTAAGATCTCTTTTCCTAACACAAGATTCTTAAAAATATTACCTGAAATTGTCTTGGAGTAAAGTCATATCAGAAGGTTGGGGGCTATGCTATGTAAGACATCTCTCTATAAGCTAAAAATTAATTGAATATAAATTAATGAAATATCTAATAAAATTTTTTCTGCTAGTCATGAGCTTGAAGCAGTAGTAGTTGTGTCATCAGAGTTGTAGCCTTGGTAGTCACGAGAATGATAGATAACACTTAATAGTGCTTTAAAGTTTGGAAATATTTACCATTATGTGATTTTTATATTCACAAAACCTTGAAGATGAAGATACTGAGGTAGAGAGAGACTAAGTGATTTGCCCAGGGACAAAGAGCTAGAAGAAAATTTTTCTCATTCTGTTGTTACCTGTCAGAACACAGTTGTTTCTTAGTGCTAATGAGACTGTTTTCAATAAATGCTGGACATCAATGCTGGACAGTTTTGTTAGTCTCTGCAAATCTGGCCCAGAAAAGTGCAAAACTTCCTTTATTGATTTTAATTTGGCTGAAATGAGGAGCACAAACATAGCAAGGCAATCAAAACAATTGTCAGAACAAAAATTCTTTTAGTAGACTTCCATTAGTAATTTAAAAAGATAAATTGGAATACACACAAACTCATTCTTGTTACACTTAAAATGCATCTAAAATTACCTTTCTTTATAGCTGCGATAACTTTAGGATTCAGTTCCAATTGGTCCCAATCCATTTCTCAAATGTACATATTACAGGCTACTTGAGTAGTCTTCTATATGAATAAAAGAAACATCAAAACATGAGAAAAAAAAAACACCCCAATTCAAGTCACTTTTTTCTTTTATTTCAAATTATTTTTCATTTAACATTTAAAAAATTAAAATAAAATGAGTATTCCATTATACATTGTAGAATAAAAAGAGAAAATATGTAAAACTGTACCTTTATTATGTAGAACTTCCATTCCTTTTTTTTTAATTTGAATTTATTTATTTAGTCAATTTAGAACATTATTCCTTTGTTACACTAATCACAATATTTCCCTCCCTCCCCACCAGCCACCCTTCACATGCCCACATGCAATATCACTGGGTATTACATGTGTCCTTGATCAGAACCTATTTCCATGTTGTTGATGTTTACACTAGGATGTTCATTTAGAGTCTACATCCCCAATCGTATCCCCTTGACCCATGTAATCAAGCAGTTGTTTTTCTTCTGTGTTTCTACTCTCACAGTTTTTCCTCTGGATGTGGATAGTGGTTTTTCTCATAGATCCCTCCAAGTTGTTCAGGATCACTGCACTGCCACTAATGAGGAAGTCTATTACATTCAATTGTACCACAGTGTATCAGTCCCTGTGTATAATGTTCTCCTGGTTCTGCTCCTCTCACTGCATCAATTCCTGGAGGTTATTCCAGTCCCCATGAAATTCCTCCACTTTATTAATCCTTTGAGCACAATAGTATTCCATCACCAACATATACCACAATTTGTTCAGCCATTCCCCAACTGAAGGGCATCCCTTCATTTTCCAATTTTTTGCCACCACAAAGAGCGCAGCTATGAATATTCTTGTACAAGTCTTTTTCCTTATTATCTCTCTGGGTTACAAACCCAGCAGTGTTATGGCTGAATCAAAGGGCACACAGTCTTTTGGTGCCCTTTGGGCATAGTTCCAAATTGTCCTCCAGAATGGTTGGATCAATTCACAACTCCACCAGCAATGAATTAGTGTCCCCACTTTGCCCATCCCCTCCAGCATTCATTACTTTTCTTTGCTGTCATGTTAGCCAATCTGCTAGGTGTGAGGTGATACCTCAGAGTTGTTTTGATTTGCATCTCTCTGATTATAAGAGATTTAGAACACTTTTTCATGTGCTTATTAATAGTATTGATTTCCTTGGCTGAAAACTGCCTATTCATGTCCCTTGCTCATTTGTCAACTAGAGAATGGCTTGATTTTTTGTACAATTGATTTACCTTTTTGTAAATTTGAGTAACTAGACCTTTGTCAGAGGTTTTTGTAATGAAGATTGTTTCCCAATTTGTTGGTTCCCTTCTAATTTTGGATGTATTAGTTTTGTTTGTACAAAAACTTTTTAATTTGATGTAATCAAAATTATTGAATTTACATTTTGTGATCTTTTTTCTAGCTCTTGCTTGGTTTTAAAGTCTTTCCTTTCCCAAACATCTGACAAGTATACTATTCTGTGTTCCCCTAATTTGCTTAGTTTCCTTCTTTATATTCAGGTCATTCACCCATTCTGAGTTTATCTTGGGGTAGGGTATGAGATGTTGATCCAAACCTAATCTCTCCCATACTGTCTTCCAATTTTCTCAGCAGTTTTTACCAAAAAGTGGATTTTTGTCCCCAAAGCTGGGATCATTGGGCTTGTCATAGATTGTCTTGCTGAGGTCACTTATTCCAAGTCTATTCCACTGATCCTCCTTTCTGTCTCTTAGCCAGTACCAAATTCCTTTGATGACCACTTCTTAATGGTATACCTTGAGATCTGGGGCTGTAAGTCCTCCTTCCTTCACATTTTTTTTCATGATTTCCCTAGATATCCTTGATCTTTTGTTCTTCCAAATGAACTTTGTTATGGTTTTTTCCTAATTCAGTAAAAAAGTATTTTGGTAGTTCAATGGGTATGGTACTAAATAAGTAAATTAATTTGGGTAGGATTGTCACTTTTATTATGTTAGCTCATCCTACCCATGAGCAATCAATGTTTTTCCAATTGTTTAGATCTAGTTTTAATTGTGTAGAGAGTGTTTTGTAGTTGTGTTCATATAGTTCCTGTGTTTGTTTCGACAGATTCCTAAGTATGTTATATTGTCTAAGGTGATTTTAAATGGAATTTCTCTTTCTAATTCTTGCTGCTGAGATGTGTTGGAGATATATAGAAATGCTGATGACTTATGCGGGTTTATTTTGTATCCTGCAACTTTGCTAAAGTTGTTGATTATTTCCACTAGCTTTTTGGTTGATTCTCTACCACTCTTTAAGTAGACCATCATATCATCTGCAAAGAGTAATAGCTTGGTCTCCTCATTGCCTATTTTAATACCTTCAATTTCTTTTTCTTCTCTAATTGCTACTGCTAGTGTTTCTAGTACAATGTTAAATAATAGAGGTGATAATGGACATCCTTGTTTCACTCCTGATCTTACTGGGAAGGCTTCTGGTTTATCTCTATTGCAGATGATGTGTTTGCTGATGGTTTTAGATATATACTGTTTATTATTTTTAGGAAAGACCCTTCTATTCCTATACTTTCTAGTGTTTTCAATAGGAATGGGTGTTGTATTTTGTCAAAGGCTTTTTCTGCATCTATTGAGATAATCGTGTGATTTTTGTTGGTTTGCTTGTTAATATGGTCAATTATGTGGATGGTTTTCCTAATATTGAACCATCCTTGCATTCCTGATATGAATCCTACCTGGTCATAGTGAATAACCTTCGTGATCACTTACTGGAGCATTTTTATTTTTTTAAACCCTTAGCTTCCGTCTTGGAGTCAATACTGTGTATTGGCTCCAAGGCAGAAGAGTGGTAAGGGCTAGGCAATGGGGGTCAAGTGACTTGCCCAAGGTCACACATCTGGGAAGTGTCTGAGGCCAGATTTGAACCTAGGACCTCCCATCTCTAGGCTTGGTTCTCAATCCACTGAGCTACCCAGCTACCCCCACTGCTGGATCATTTTTGCTAGTATCCTATTTAAGATTTTTGCATCTATATTCATTAAGAAGATTGGTCTATAGTTTTCTTTCTCTGTTTTTGACCTCCCTGGCTTTGGAATCAGTACCATATTTGTGTCGTAAAAGGAATTTGGTAGAACTCCTTCTTTGCCTATTCTGTCAAATAGTTTGTATAATATTGGGATTAGTTGTTCTTTGAAAGTTTGCTAGACTTCATTTGTGAATCCATCTGGACCTGAAGATTTTTTCTTATGGAGTTCTTTGATGGCTTGTTCAATTTCTTTTTCTGACATGGGATTGTTTAGGTAGTCTATTTCTTCCTATGTTAGTCTAGGCAATTTATATTTTTGTAAATATTCATCATATTACATAGATTGCCATACAATTGGGCATAAAAATTTTTAATGATTGCTTTAATTTACTATTCATTAGAGGTGAGGTCTCCTTTTCCCTCTTGGATACTGTCACTTTGGTTTTCTTATCTTTCTTTAATTAGATTGACTAGTAATTTGTCTATTTTATTTGTTTTTTCAAAGTACTAGCTTCTAGTTTTATTTATTAAATCAATAGTTCTTTGACTTTCAATTTTATTAATTTCTCCTTTGATTTTTAGGATCTCTAATTTAGTCTTCATCTGAGGATTTTTAATTTGTTCACTTTCTAGTTTTTTTAATTTGTATGCACAATTCACTGACCTCTGCCCTCCCTAATTTGTTAATATATGAACTAAAGGATATGAATTTCCCCCTGAGTATTGCTTTGGCTGAATCCCATATTTGAAAGGATGTCTTATCATTGTCATTTTCTTCAATGAAATTATTGTTTCTATGATTTGTTCTTTAACTAACTGGTTTTGGAGAATTGTATTGTTTAATTTCCAATTAATTTTTGATTTACCTCTACATTAACCCTTACTAATTATTATTTTCATTGCATTGTGATCTGAGAGGGTTGCATTTATTACTTCTGCTCTCTTGCACTTGTTTGCAATGTTTTTATGCCCTAATACATGGTCAATTTTTGTGAATGTACCATGTCCTGCTGAAAAGAAGGTATATTCCTTTTGTCCCTATTTATTTTTCTCCACATATCTACTAACTCTATTTTTTCTAAGATTTCATTCACTTCTCTTACCTCTTTGTTATTTATTTTTTCGTTTGATTTGTCTAGTTCGGATAGAGGAAGGTTCAGGTCTCCCACTAGTATAGTTTTTCTAACTATTTCCTCCTTCAATTCTACTAGTTTCTCCTTTAGAAATTTGGATGCAATGCCATTTGGTGCATACATATTGAGTACTGATATTTCTTCATTGCCTTATACTGCCTTTTATCAGGATATAGTTACCTTCCCTATCTCTTTTAACTACATTTATTTTTATTTTGGCTTTGTCAGATATTATGATTGTGACTCCTGCATTCTTTTTATCATTTGATGCCCAATAGATTTGGCTCCATCCTCTTACTTTCACCCTATGCATATCTACCTTTCTCATATGTGCTTCTTGTAGACATATATGGTAGTGTTTTGGATTCTAATCCACTCTGCAATTCGCTTGTGTTTTATGGGTGAGTTCATTCCATTCACATTCAGAGTTATGATTACCAGCTGTGTATTTCCCAGTATTTTGATTTCTACTCCTAGTATTGCCTTTTCTTCTTTCACTATTTTCTTCTACACCAATGATTGTTTTTAATCAATCCCCGTAGTTCCCACTCTTATTTTACTTCCCTTTCTACCTCCTTCCCTTCTTATCCCTCCCCCCCTTATTTTCTTTGCAGTCTTTTTAAAACTACACCTCCACCCTCTCCCTCCCTTGAATTGCTTCCCTCCCCACCAGTCCGTTTGTTACCCTTCTACTTCCCTATAGGGCGCAAATCTATTCTCTGCCCCAATGGATTGGATTTTTCTTCCGTCTTTGGGTCAATTTCAATGCACGTAAGAGTTGAGTATTGTAGTAGAGAGGAGAGAGAGAGAGAGAGACAGAGACAGAGAGAGAGACAGAGACAGAGACAGAGAGACAGAGAGAGCTTGTAAAGGGAAGATGCAAGGCTAGAGACCTAGCTCTAGCTGTCAATTGAAAGAAGGTTCCAACGGAATGTTCCCAGGAGTGGCAGTTGGGGGTTTGCTGGCCACATTGAGAAGAAAAACTTGGCTTTTGGACTTTGTCTCTGTCTCTCTGACTCTGGGTAGTTGAAGCTGATTAGAAAAAGAAACTTGGCTTTTGAGTTGGTGGTCTATATGAGAGTTGAGCTGGCCAGGAGAAAAGGAGAGATTTTGAACTTTGTTTTTCTCTGGGGTTGAAGCTGAGAAAGGAGACAAGCCAGGCAACTGCCATGATTTAGGTTCATGTTCCATTGTAGTTCAGAATACAACCTCTAATGTAGACTTCAATACTGCTGTTGTCCTCCATCTCCCTAACTATCTCAGAGTCACAGTTTGTGACTGGAATACTTCCTCAAACCTTTCTAAAATTATCCCCGTGGTTTAGGGAAATCCTCATCCTTCTTACCTCAGTTTCCCATCCTGTTATCCCAATAAACCCCTTGACTGAGAAAGCAACTATAGTATCTTTATAGTTCACTCAGGAGGGAGGGAAGAAGCCTAAGGCTTTAAGAAGATTGGGAGGTGAAGGAGGCAAAAAAGGAGAGGGTTGGTTAAGGGAGGGAGAGAGGAAGGAGGTTAGGAAATAGATTGATCCATCAGCCATCAGTAGGGATCAATAGGCAGAGCCACAGAGCAGACTCCCGTATCCCCTGTGTACCAGTATCCCTGTGTGACATCCCTCAGCATTTCTAATTTCTACCTCCATTATAAATAAGCAGCCCCAAGTTCCTGTAGCAGCTCCCTCTAGTCACAGCCAGCCAGAGAACAGCAGTCATTGTAAGAAGAAACAGTTCCCCTCAGTTTACCTTCTCTATCTCCAGAAGTAATAGTTTCCTCTCAGTTTATTATTCTATTTCAGTATTTCCTATCTCCAATCTCTTTACCCTTCCAGTGTATTGATGATCTCCCCCCTCCCGCCATGAGCTTCTTTGTGACATATAAATTTACCCCCTTTTGTTTCTTTTCCCATTTCTTTTAGTATTAACCTTTTTTTAGCTCTAGTTATATATATGTATACACATGTATATGTATTTATGCATACATATATGTATATACATATTTATGTATTGTCATTTTATCTTATACAATTTGTCACTGTTCCCTCTAAGTGTAATTTTTCTAGTTACCCAGGTGATAATAACAATTTTTAAGAGTTACCAGTGACCTCTTTTCTTATAGGGATACATATCATTTTAACTTATTGGGTCTCTTAAAAAAAAGTTGGGTTTTTTTGTTTGTTTAGTTTTTCTTTTTCCCCTCTTTTTTTTTATTTTATAAAAACCCTTACCTTCCATCTTGGAGTCAATACTGTGTATTGGCTCCAAGGCAGAAGAGTGGTAAGGGTTAGGCAATGGGGGTCAACTGACTTGCCCAGGGTCACACAGCTAGGAAGTGGCTGAGGCCAGATTTGAACCTAGGACCTCCCATCTCTAGGACTGGCTCTCAATCCACTGAGCTACCCAGCTGCCCCCTTTTCCCCTCTTTTTAAACTACCTTTTGATGATTCTCTTAAGTTCTGTGTTTGGGCATCAAATTTTCTGTTCAGGTCTGGTCTTTTCTTTACAAATGCTTGGAATTCTTCTATTCTGTTGAATGATCATACTTTCCCCTGTAAGAATACAGTCAGTTTTGCTGGGTAGTTGATTCTTGGTTGTAGACCTAGTTCCCTTGCTTTCTGGAATATTCCATACCTTTCAGTATTGATGCAGCCAGATCCTCTGTTATCCTCACTGTGGTTCATGGTATCTGAATGATTTCTTCTTGGTAGCTTGTAATATTTTTTCCTTGTTCTGATAGTTCTTGAATTTGGCTATAACGTTCCTGGATGTTGTCCTTTGGGGATTAAGTACAGGAGGTAATCTGTGGATTCTTTCAATCTCCACTTTTCCCTCTTGTTCTAGAATATTGGGACAGTTTTCTTGGATAATTTCCCGTAGTATTATGTCCAGGCTTTTTCTTTTGTCATGGTCTTCTGGTAGACCAATGATTCTTAAGTTGTCTCTCCTTGAGTGATTTTCTTAATCTTCTGTTTTGTGAATGAGATGCTTCATATTTTCCTATTCTTTTGGTTTTGTTTTATAGTGTCCTGCTGCCCTGTGAAGTGACTTAATTCTAGTTGTTGTATTCTGGTTCTTAAAGACTGGATTTCATCCCTGGCTTTTTAGCCATCCTTCTCCTTCTGGTCTGATTTTCTTTGGAGGCCATCTTTCATTCTCTTTACCTTATCTCTCATCTCCTTTGCCTCATCTTTTCATCCTCTTTACCTCATCTTTCCTCTCCTATACCTCATCTTTCATCTTCTTTGCCTCATCTTTCATCTCCTTTGCCTCATTTTCAAGCTGATTGATTTTGGCTTTCAAGACACTATTTTCTGTTTCCAGATGACTTATCTTAGTTTTTAAGTTCTTTGCCCAGTTGTCTTCAGCGTCTCCTAATTGTGCTTTGAAATGTATTTTGATTTCTTCCAAAGCCTATGTCCAATTTGCTTGAGTTTCTGTGTTTTTGCTTGACGTTCCTTGATCCTCCTCTGTTCCATTTGCTCTTTGTTCATTGCCTGTATAGAAGCTGTCAATTGTAATTTTTTTCTTTTTCTGTTGTTTGCTCATATTTACCCCTTCTTTGCTCCCCGTAGTTGTCTGTGCTCTTCTCCTCTCATTTTTTTTGGTTTGGGGGTTTTCTGTCAGTCTCCCTTCTTGGAGCTTTGTCAGGAGATCTCTCAGTGCAGTCTGTGGGGAAGGGTGTTGGAGCTTGAGTTTCCCTGTCCTCTGGAGGCTTTTGATTGGATTAAAGTCCAGCAGTCTGTGAGGGAGGGGTGTTGGAGCTTGGGATTCCCTGACCTCTGAAGACTTTTGATGGGAATAAGTTTAGTTGATTTGGGCTGGATGTGCCCTGAGGCCAAAACCTCCTGGAAGGCTGGAGCAATATGGAGGGTCTCTGCTGCTATGACCAGGCTGCCCGCTCTGTGCTCCCTCTCCAGCTCCTTCCCCACCACCTGTGTTCGACGCTCTGAGTCTGGCACAGCCCTGCCCGCAAGGTACTCCCTCAAGACCAGCATCTTTGCCCGCCCAGAGCTTCCTGTTGCCTCTGTAATTGGTAAGGAAGGGTTTTCAGAGGTCTGAACTTTTGCTGCCTCTACACTGCCATCTTAACTCTATCCTCCCATTCCTTTTTAAGTATGTAATATGTTTAGAATATAGTTTTAAAAATGGTTCTGATTATGATTCTTCCTGATATTTTTTGCTTTCTTCTCCCTAACGTCTCCATTTTTTTAATTGTTTTATATGGGAACCCTATTCCTTTTCTGTCTGTCTCTCCCCTAGTTAAAAAAAAAGTAAGACCCTTGTAATAAAATATATATGCTGAAGTAAAACAAATTCCTACACTGGCTGAGTCAAATCAATTAATAAACAGTTATTATGTGCTTACTTATGTTGTGCTTTGAACTGTAGAAAAAAGGAAGGAAGAAAGGAAGAAGGAAGGAAGGAAGTGAGGGAGCAAGGGAGGAAGTTATTCCCTGCCCTCAAGGAGCTTACAATTTAGTAGTGTATTATAAATAAAAAAATA
Organism: Monodelphis domestica; assembly: GCF_027887165.1. Classification (NCBI taxonomy): domain Eukaryota; kingdom Metazoa; phylum Chordata; class Mammalia; order Didelphimorphia; family Didelphidae; genus Monodelphis; species Monodelphis domestica. The sequence continues at coordinate 318,612,850 of NC_077227.1, read as the reverse complement.
TGTATATGCTTTATTCTTCATCTTGATTCCATCACTTCTGTTATAAAGTAAATAGCATATTTCTTCATTAGTTCTCTGAAATTATGGTTGATCACTACAATGATCAGATCTACTGGGGAATAGGTTGCAAAAATCTAGAAAGGCGAGAAAAGGTCAGACCATGATGTGTTCAAAAGCTAAACATATGATTTTCTATTTGATTCTGGAGGAGTTATTTGATACTAATGTACAGTATTGAAATGTACTTTAGGAAGAAGACTTTGGTAGTTGAGTGGATGATGGATTGGAATGGGGAGATATTGGAGACAGGGGGACCAATGAGGAGGCAATAAGCAAGGTCAGCAGTGGACCAGGCATGAGCTGATGAGGACAGGTACCAAGGTACTGGAAGTGATATAAGAATGGAGGTATATAGGAGAAATGTTAAGATGATAGAATTGACAGAACTTGGCAAGAGACTGGATATGGAGAGTGAGAGAGTTGAGGATGACACCTGGTCTAGGTGATTAAGAGGATGGTGATGCCCTCAAAGGCTGGTGGCAGCTAGATCGGCATGAACACAAACTCTAGCATAGCTTACAGCTAGGTAGGAACCTGATGATGGTGTGGAATGAGTGAGGGGAAAATCTCTACTCCTTTATCTTTTCCCTCTATGATTTTAATTTTATTCTTTTATTACTATTGTTAGCAATACTAGAACTATATCAAATAATAGCAGGAATATGCCTGTATTTCTTGAAAAGCTCCTTGTGTATCTCATTCAAATATGTTTGTTTTTGGTTTTAGATGCTGTAAGGGCCAGAATGTAAGGAGTTAATATAAAAGGTTGGACTGGATTATTTAAGAGTCGGGTCGCCAGGAATTGTAATCAATTCCAAAATGATTTTTTTTTTTGCAATTTATTTATAAAATATAGAAAGAGTGAAAGTAAGAAAAATCAGAGAGAGGATAGGGTAAGATATCTAACCTATACACTAAGTATTTTGCTCCGACCTCTGGCTCAACCCAGGCAGGGCTCATTAGTCCTTCGCCGGAGGGGCCTCAGCCTTGAGCCAAGGACCTGGGGATGCACAAAGCCTCTCTCAAGACCCCGGGGAGGCCTCTCCTGAGGCTAGTCCCTTCAGAAAATCCAGGAAAGATGTCAGCCTTTTTCACTCTCCCCACATGATAGTTCTAAAAGAAAAGTTCAAGAGCAGCCAGAGGTTTCAAGCTGGAGCTCCTCCAAGGTCAAGCTGAAGGCAAAAGACCTCTTCACAGGAAATTCTTGGCATTTCTAAAGACCATTCCTTTTCGTCACTTCCTGTAACTTTCTTCCACTTTACATGTATCAATTACAGCTATAGCTTTGCTTAGGACAACCCAGGGGGCAGTCAGTCAGTCGATTCTGATTTGTCACCCACTATTGCACAGGTGGATCACAGATGTCGCCCTCTCAAGTGTAAGTGGGGTATATAGCTTCTGGTGATTAAATCTAAAAATGGACAGGGGAGAGTTAATCCCATCTTCACAATGCCCTCTGTGCCTATACTGAGTAGAGATTTTAGTATTTGTGAATGCTGTACTTTTGTCAAGGTTTTTTTTCTCATTTAAAAAATTATGAGATTTTTGTTTTAATAATTATATATGCTTCTTTGGTATAATTCTAGTTTAGTCATAAGGAAAAAAATCACCAATTTGTAAAATGTTTTATATGTTACCTCAATTGATTCTCATAGCAATACAGTGAGGCAGGCACTATAATTATTTTTACAGGTGAGGAAACTGAGATAGAGAGAGGTTAAATGACTTACTTAGCATCACAAAGTAAATATGTGTCCAAGGTAGAATTCCTGATTCCAAGTCCAGCATTATCTATACTATGCTACCTAGCTGCCAATTCTTGGTATAGAAAACTATTCAGGCCCTAGAGTATCAAGAAAGGATAACTATGGCTGTAATTAAATAGTAGGTTTTTTCCAACATAAACAATATAGGAAGGTAGCAAAATAACAGGGCTACTATTTAATAATTGCTTTCATATAACCATCAAAAAGGTAGAACAAAATAACAATGTAATAATATAAGATATAAATGAAGGGAGGAAAGATATTGAAGGAAAGAGAGAAATAACCTGAAGAAAAATATCACTAAAGGGGGAGAGCAAGGTGGTTCAGTGGGTAGAGATCCAGACCTGGAGACAGGAGTCCCTTGCTTCAAATCTGGCCTCAGATACTTCCTAGCTATGTGACCCTGGGCAAATCACTTAATCCCATTTGCCTGGTCCTTGTCCTTCAGTTTTTGAATTGATACCGAGATAGAAAGTAAGGGTTCTTAAAAAAAAAAAAACCTAAAAACCAAACAGGTTTTTGCTGAAGGAAAAAATACATGACAAGAAGGAAGAATGGGGTACAATCACAGAATTTTAAGCAGGGGAAGGGAAAGCAGATAATATTATACAAACTTTCTAAAGTACAGAAAATACAGAAATCATATTTAGTGTTATATGACTATTTGTAGGAACAATGGCCATATCTCTGAAATAAAAAAGCTTATGTTCCTTTTTTAATACTAGGTCTGTATACTAGGTGTCTGTAGCCACAATAATGAATTTTCCCCTCCAATGGTGCAGGTCATAATTCTTCAATTTCTTTTCATCCTATATAATTCTTAACCACTTCCTCCCAGAAATCCTCTTTGACATGACATCATTGACATGATGGAGACCTTCCTCTCATTTAAGAGTTCTTAGCCTAGAATCCCTGAATTTGGTGTTTAAAAAAATTTTTAGACAACTGTATTTCAGTAGAACAGATTTGCTTTGTATTTTATGCATATAAATACATTCTAAAGATATATATATATAGAGACATACATATATGTGTGTATATGAATATATTCAATAACCTGCCAAAGGAGTTCATGACACAAAAAAGGTTAAGAATCTCTGTTCTATGTCTTTTACCATTACCGAAAAGCAATGCATTATTTGGCCTGTCCACATTATAATTCTCACATTACTCCTTTTCTAGGCATTTGTTTCCTGGATATCTTCAGGCCACTTTTCACAGAAAAGTCTGTTCCAACTTAGAATGAAAGTTCCTTTGAGTAGGAACAGTTTAATTTGATGCATTTGTATTCCAAGCACCCAGCATAGTTCTTGGCACCTAGTTGGTACTTAATAAATACTTGCTGATTGATTGCTTGAATGAATGTACTGTTGTTTACTTTTGTGGTCTTTGTCCATCTCTCCATTGTCCTCTGTGTGACCTACTCCACAGTATTCCATGAGTCACAGACACCTAGCAGTAGCAGAGGAATCTTACTACTAACAAGACTGATTTCTGTTTAAGGAAACAGGCTGGAATTCTTAAAAACATAGTATAATAGTAAAAATACCATCCAGCCCATTTTTCTCATCCTAATTCAGTTTTGGACCCAGCTTACATCTACAGTGACAATCTTAAAGAATCAGTTCTGTGAGCTATATATCATAGTTTCACTCAACTGAATATTGAGGTTTAGGTGATTGAAATCTTCACTCACTTGGTTTTTCCTCTATAAACTGTTAAACAAAAACTCTTTTAGGTGGTTGTTAATATTCACTGAGAAGGCTCTGTAGTGTTTTAGGGCTTGATATAATAAGAACAAGGTAAAATTCAAAGAGTAGCATTTGGAAAACTTCTTTGTCAATAGGGAAATACCTTCTTTAACTTCTGTGCTCCACATGACAGTGGAAAATACCTTTACAAAACAAAAATTTTCATTTTCTATGCTTTACTTAGAATTGATTGCTTTAAAATTTTCTGTTTTGTACCTATCAAGGAATCCTGTATGAATTTAACATGTTTGGAAAACAACTTGTTGAAAAATAGATGCAAAGGTGATACTATCTTTTACTAAAGCAAATTCTTTTGATAAGCAGCAAACAATAGACACCTTTTGCTCAATTATATGAATTTGAGTTTACAGTCTATTACCTAATATAATTCTGTTCTTTTATCATATTTTAATGTTTTCCAACAAGGAAAGCTTTAAGATATGTACAGATACATTATTATCATTAAGATATTATAGAGATGAAAAAGTAAGCATATGAGTTGGTTCTTGCTCTCCCAATCACCTCTTTTGATGAATATGATCAAAATTTTTTCCATTCATTTGATATCTTTTTCCTCTATGAGGTATTTTTAGAATTTTTAGAATTAACTCAGAATATATCTTCAGATGTAAAAATATAGATCTTTTGTATAACAAAAAGCAATCTATCAAGAATTAAAAAAGGAAAAAACCCCAGATTAGGTAAACAGTCTTTGAAATTAGGACTTCTAATACATGTTTGATAATACATATTTATAAATATAAGTAGTCAAAAGATATGAAAAAGAATTTTCAAAAGATAAAATATTAGTTATCATATACAATTCCCCTTTGTCTCTGCATACGGCAATGTTTGTATTTATTGATGTCAGTTTATAATAAAATATTAAATATTTTTTAAAATATGGGAAAACATATGCATATACAATTATAAATTATATAATTTTATATATATTTATAAATAATGCAGAGTGAAGAAAGTAGGATCAAAAGAATACCTATAGTGACTATAAATACATGGTCAAACTTAAGCAAAATAAATAAAAAATGCACACAAGATGAATTTACCATTGAACTGATAAATTAAAATAGGACCAAAGGTCCTATGCTTAATAAGGTAGTCAAATTTAAAAAAGGAGTTAAACTTTTAATACTGTGTCATTGACATTCTTTGGGATAGTAATTTGGTAATAAGGCCTTGGACCAATAAATTTATGCTATATTAATAAACAGAAAAATGAAAAACATTCCAACCTCTAAAATTATGGAAGCAAATCAGCTATGATTTATAACAAGTGTGGAAACCACTATATTTATTGACACTAAGTCTGATAAAATAGGTCACAAAAAATAGCTTAGAAATATGAAACCAAGTGAAATGTAACAGGGAAAAGTATATGCACTATTAAAAAATTATATAAAACATTGTCAAATGTTTAGGAAATGTAAATAATCCTCTTACTTTGAATACATATAACTAGACATATATATTTAGAAATATAATTATATAAGGGAAGTCATGGAATACAAAGTTAATTACTATATCCAGAAAACAAATGAAAAAGTATCATTGACATACTTAGTTTACAGAGTGCATGAAGGTCACTTGATTGGTGCATCCTCTAGAATAATTTTCCTTATAACTGTCTCCATGAAATCTCTGTAAAGATAGTAAAGTCAATTTTATTTCTGGTGCTCAGATAATTTAAAATCCATGGCAATATCGTCAAAAGCAATTATAATAGAGTGGGCCAAGAAAGTTTAATCAAAGAACCATAGAATCTCAGAGATGAAATAAACTTCAGGTGGTGAGTCTATATCTTAGCAGAATCCCCTCTGTGCTCCTCCAAATTCAGCTTGAAGACTCCTGAGTATGGGGAGTGGACTGTCTCCTGAAGCAATAGATTCCACTCTGTTGTTCACAGTTCTTCAGAGCAAAGTAGATAAAATAAGATGAATCTTTCTTTCTTATGGAAAATCTTCATGTATGTCAGAAAAGATTTCATAGATGGTGGGAATTAGGTTAGGCTTTGAAGGATGAGTAGGATTTAGATATAGAGGGGAGAAAGAAGGGCATTTCAGAAGAGAACTGCATGCAAACTGGTTTAGAATGAGACAACGAGCATCTGATGTTCAAGAGACCTTCCTGATCAGTATGAAGAGTTCTTATTAGAGGGCATTGAGGTGGTATAATGGATAGAGTGCTGGGCCTGGAGTCAGGAAGACTCATCTCTCTGGGTTCAAATACTTAGTAGCTGTGTGACCCTGGGTAAGTCATTTAACTTTGCCTTACTTTTCATCTGTAAAATCAGCTGGATGGCAAACCACTCCAGTATCCAGTACCCAAATGGAATCATAAAGAGTTAGAAATGATTAAAAAATGAGAGGTGGTAAACAAAAAAAGAATAAAATAAGGATGAATAATATAAAAGTATAAATAATATATGTTTTTAAGAGTTTCTGTGTTATTTATTATTTTATAATTTTGGGGGTTTTTTTGTTTATATCCTTTTTTTTCTTTTTTAACATTATTTTATTTGGTCATTTTCAAATGTTATTCATTAGAAACAAAGATCACCTTTTTTTTTCCCCTCCCCCGTCCCCCTACCCCTCCCATTGTCAATGCATGATTCCTCTGGGTGTCACATGTGTCCTCAACCCAAGCCCATTTCCATGCTATTGGTTTCCATATTAGGGTGTTCAATCAGAGTCTCTCCTTGATCATATCCCCTCCACCCTGTAGTCAACCTGTTGTCCTTCCTTGGCGTTTTTACTCCCACCGTTTGTCCTCTGCTTGTGGGGTTTTTTTTTCTTGGTGTTTTTTTCTCCTTGGTCCCTGCAGGTTGTTCAGGAACATTGCATTGAGACTAATGGAGAAGTCCATTACGTTTGATTGTACCACAGTATATCAGTCTCTGTATACAATGTTTTCTTGGTTTTGCTCCTCTCACTCTGCATCACTTCCTGGAGGTCATTCCAGTCTCCATGGAATTCCTCCATTTTATTATTCCTTTTAGCACAATAGTATTCCATCACCAACATATACCACAATTTGTTCAGCCATTCCCCAATTGAAGGGCATCCCCTCATTTTCCAATTTTTTGCCACCACAAAAAGCGCAGCTATGAATATTCTTGTACAAGCCTTTTTACTTATTGTCTCTTTGGGGTACAAACCCAGCAGTGCTATGGCTGGATAAAAAGGGCACACAGTCTTTTATTGCCCTTTGGGCATAGTTCCAAATTGCCCTCCAGAATGGTTGGATCAATTCACAACTCCACCAGCAATGAATTAATATCCCGACTTTGCCACATCCCCTTCCAGTATTCATTACTTTCCTTCACTGTCATGTTAGCCAATCTGCTAGGTGTGAGGTGATACCTCAGAGTTGTTTTGATTTGCATCTCTCTGATTATCAGGGATTTAGAACACTTTTTCATGTGCTTATTAATAGTATTGATTTCCTTGGCTGAAAACTGCCTATTCATGTCCCTTGCTCATTTGTCAACTGGAGAATGGCTTGATTTTTTGTACAATTGCTTTAGCTCTTTATAAATTTGAGTAATTAGACCTTTGTCTGAGGTTTTTGTTATGAAGATTATTTCCCAATTTGTTGCTTCCCTTCTAATTTTGGTTACATTGGTTTTGTTTGTACAAAAACTTTTTAATTTGATGTAATCAAAATTATTGATTTTATATTTTGTGACTCTTTCTATGTCTTGCTTGGTTTTAAAGTCTTTCCCTTCCCAAAGGTCTGGCATGTATACTATTCTGTGTTCATCTAATTTACTTATAGTTTCCTTCTTTATGTTCAGGTCATTCACCCATTCTGAGTTTATCTTGGTGTAGGGTGTGAGGTGTTGATCCAGACCTAATCTCTCCCACACTGTCTTCCAATTTTCCCAGCAGTTTTTGTTAAATAGTGGATTTTTGTCCCAAAAGCTGGGGTCTTTGGGTTTGTCATAGATTGTCTTGCTGAGGTCACTTACCCCAAGTCTATTCTACGGATCCTCCTTTCTGTCTCTTAGCCTGTACCAAATTGTTTTGATGACCACTGCTTTATAGTATAGTTTGAGATCTGGTACTGCAAGGTCACCTTCCTTTGTATTTTTTTTCATTATTTTTTCTTCTCTAATTGCTACTGCTAATGTTTCTAGTAGTAGTAGTCTCTCCGTAACCGAGGATGACAATTGTCTTTGTGCGCTTTCATCTATGATGTAGATGAGTGTGCACAAAAACACTTGTGCGTGAAGGAGATTTAAGTGGAAAAGTCGATGCACAGAGACAGTCCCACTCTCTCAGCGTTGGAAGCCTGGGTCCATTGGCACAAAAAATCATTACACCTGGAGACTTCCTCAGCTGCATTGGATGGCCATGTTGTCTTTCTAGTACAATGTTAAATAATAGAGGTGATAATGGGCATCCTTGTTTCACTCCTGATCTTACTGGGAATGCATCTAGTTTATCCCCATTGCAGATGATGTTTGCTGATGGTTTTAGATATATACTGTTTATTATTTTTAGGAAATATCCTTCTATTCCTATACTTTCTAGTGTTTTTAATAGGAATAGGTGTTGTATTTTATCAAAGGCTTTTTCTGCATCTATTGAAATAATCATGTGATTTTTGTTGGTTTGCTTGTTGATATGGTCAATTTTGTCGATGGTTTCCCTAATATTGAGCCAGCCCTGCATTCCTGGTATGAATCCTACTTGATCATAGTGAATGACCCTCCTGATCACTTGCTGATGTCTTTTTGCTAGTATACTGTTTTAAGATTTTTGCATCTATGTTCATTAGAGAGATTGGTCTGTAGTTTTCTTTCTCCGTTTTTGATCTACCTGGCTATGGAATCAGTACCATATTTGTGTCATAAAAGGAGTTTGGTAGTACTCCCTCTTTGCTTATTATGTCAAATAGTTTGTATAGTATTGGGGTTAGCTGTTCTTTGAATGTTTGATAGAATTCACTAGTGAATCCATCAGGCCCTGGGGATTTTTTCTTAGGGAGTTCTTTGATGGCCTGTTGGATTTCTTTTTCTGATATGGGATTATTTAAGAATTCTATTTCTTCTTCTGTTAGTCTAGGCAATTTATATTTTTGTAAATATTCATCCATATCACCTAGATTGGCATATTTATTGCCATATAATTGGGCAAAGTAGCTTGTAATGATTGTCTTAATTTCCTCTTCATTGGAGGTAAGGTCTCCCTTTTCATCTGTGATACTGTTAATTTGCTCTTCTTCCCTCCTTTTTTTAATTAGGTTGACCAGTACCTTGTCTATTTTGTTTGTTTTTTTCAAGTACCAGCTTCTTGTCTTATTTATTAATTCAATAGTTCTACCACTTTCAATTTTATTAATTTCTCCCTTAATTTTTAGGATTCCTAATTTGGTTTTCTTCTGGGGGGTTTTAATTTGTTCGCTTTCAAGTTTTTTGATTTGCATGTCCAATTCATCGATCTCTGCCCTCCCTAATTTGTTAATATATGCACTCAAGGATATGAATTTTCCTCTGAGTAGTGCTTTGGCTTCATCCCATAAGGTTTGAAAGGATGTCTCACCATTGTCATTTTCTTCAATGAAATTATTAATTGTTTCTATGATTTGTTCTCTAACTAACCGATTTTGGAGTATCATATTATTTAATTTCCAATTGATTTTTGATTTTGCTCTCCACGTGCCCTTGCTGATCATTATTTTTATTGCCTTATGATCTGAAAAGGTTGCATTAATTATTTCTGCTTTTCTACATTTGTATGCCATGTTTTTATGACCTAGTGTATGGTCAATCTTTGTGAATGTGCCATGTGCTGCTGAAAAGAAGGTGTATTCCTTTTTATCCCTATTTATTTTTCTCCATATATCTATCAACTCTAATTTTTCTAAGATTTCATGCACTTCTTTTACCTCTTTTTAATTTATTTTTGGATTTGATTTATCTAAATTTGATAGTGGTTGGTTCAGATCTCCCACTAGTATAATTATTTCCTCCTTCAATTCTCCTAGTTTCTCCATTAGAAATTTGGGTGCTATACAATTTGGTGCATACATGTTGATTAGTGATATTGCCTCGTTGTCTATACTCCCTTTTATCAGGATGTATTTATCTTCCCTATCCCTTTTAATCAGATCTATTTTTGCTTTAGCTTTGTCAGATATCATGATTGCTACTCCTGCCTTCTTTCTGTCAGTTTAGGCCCAATAGGTCTTACTCCAACCTTTAATTCTGACCTTGTGAGTTTCTACCCACCTCATGTATGTTTCCTGAAGAGAGCATATGGTAGGGTTTTGGATTCTAATCCACTCTGCTATTCGTCTACGTTTTATGGGTGAGTTCATCCCATTCACGTTCAATGTTATGATTGTCATTTGTGAGTTCCCCAGCATTTTGATATCCTCCCCTAATTCTGAGGTTTCTTCTTTTGCTATTACCTTTTAAGCCTGTGGTTTATTTTAAATTAGTCCCCCTAGTCCTCTCTCTTGTTATGCTCCCCTTTCTAGCCCCTCCCTTTTTGTTCCCTTCCCCTCCCCCTTTTCCTTCCCTCCCTTTTTGTGTTCTACCCCCTTGGTTTTCCCTTCTCCCTTACGCTGCTGGATAAGATAGAATTCAAGATCCCAATGGATCTAGATGCTCTTCCCTCTCAGAGTTGGTTTCACTGAGAGTAAGGTTTTAGTATTACCAAATGGCTCTCTTTTCCTCTCCTTCTTATAAGAGGATTCTTCCCCTCCCCTTCCCGTGTATATCTTTGTGTGACAAAGATTGTTCTATTTAATTTATTTCTATTTCTTCAAGTATATCTTAGTACCATCATTGATTCCCTCCCCTTTCCTTTTTCTTTCTTTTTTTTCTCCCTCCCCTCAAAATCATGTTAATTCCACAATCTTTCCCTATGAGTGATTCTTCTGATTACTCTATTAATGCATACAATTTTTGGAAGTCGCACATAACATTTCCCCCATATGTTAGTATATATAATTTGATCTAACTGTGGCCCTTATAGAAGAGAGAGTTTGAATAAAAGAAAAATAAAGCACTTTTCTCCTTTTCCCTTTCTTTCATATTTACCTTTTCATGTTTCTCTTGCTCTTTGTGTTTTGATGTCAAACTTTCCACTGAGTTCTGGTCATTTCTTTAGGAATATTTGGAAATCTTCTATTTTGTCGAATGCCCATACTTTTCCCTGGAAGTATATAGTCAGTTTTGATGGGCAGCTGATTCTTGGTTAAAGACCCAGTTCTCTTGCTTTTCTGTATATCGTGTTCCAGGATTTACAGTCTTTTAGTGTGTTCACTGCTAGGTCATGTGTGATCCTTATTGATGTGCCTTTGTATCTGAAGTTTCTCTTCCTAGCTTCTTGTATTATTTTCTCATTAGTTTGGAAGCTCTTGAATTTGGCAATTACATTCCTGGGGGTTGTCTTTTGGGGATTTAGTATAGAGAGTGTTCTATGAACTCTTTCAATTTCTATTTTGCCCTCTTGTTTGAGAACAATTCTCTTCGATGAGTTCTTATAGTATGGCATTGAGGTTTTTATTAATCTATGGTTTTTCAGGTAGACCAATGATTCTCAAGTTGTCTCTCCTTCCTCTGTTTTCCTGGTCTGTCACCTTGTCATCCATAGTCTGTAACCTGGATTTTCCCTCCCTAAAAGTTGTCAATAGTCACTTTTTTCCCTTTCTTCTTGGAGGGTTGATCTTGGGCACTCTGAGCCATCCCTTTGGTAGTTTTCCCTTTCCTTTTCAGTCAGAAATCTGAGTGAAATGGGCGTATTTTGATGTTTTTGCCTCAGGCTGATTCTTCCTAGCCTCCAAAGTTTGTTAGCATGCCCACCCATGCAGTCAGTGGTCTCTTCTCTCCTGTGCTCGCAGGCTTCCCTTGTAAAACTGCTCTGTGGGGTAGTTCCCTGGTAGTCCTTGTCAGTTCCCAGGGACCCTGGCATGCCCCCCTCCTCCCCCCACAGCGAGGAGTGGAGGAGATTTTGCCTCAGGCCGTTTCTAGAGCCTCCATGGCATTTGCAGTTTGCAGGAGCCCCCATGGTCTGCGTGCTCTCCAGTGAAACCACTCTGAGGGGTAGTTCTCTGGGAGTCCTCTTTAGATTCCAAGGACCCTGGAGTGCTCCCCACTTACTACAGAGACGTTCCTCACTCACTCGCTGTCTCTGGTGAGTGCGCTGGGGTGGGGGAGGGCAGCTCAGCTCAGCTCACGCTTGGCAGCAAGCTTTCTCACCCTCTTATAGTGTGGAAGTGTTCAAACCCCACATACCTTCATTGCTGTGGGCTGCTGGAGAGTCCCTCCGATCTTCTAAAGATGATTTTTATGCTCTTTTGAGGTAGTCTATTTCGTTCGGATTGGGGGAGAGGAAGCAATTCACGTCTAGATTGCCGCCATGTTTACCTGGAAGTCTATTATCTTATAATTTTGTTGAAAATGAATCATACTATTTCTTAAATTTCAAAATTCTTGAGGAGGCACTAAACTTCTCCTATAACATTTCATCATGGTGTAGTGAGGATCCTGATTTCTCAAAGGTTATGCCAGTGACCCAAAGGCTCTGGCTAGTCCTACCCACCTGGAAGAGCTTTGAGAAAAGGTCTAGTGGTAGAGTGTCTGTCATCTCAGATATAGCAGAAAAAGAACACTGCATTTGGAGGAGTACATATGGGTTTGAGACTTGGTTCCACTATTTCCTGACACCTGGTAAACTGTTTCATCTCTCTAGATCTCAGTTTCTACATTTCTAAAATGGTCATAATGATGCTAATACTACATACATTAAAGGGCTGAAGAGAACATCAAATGAGATAATGTATATGAAATGTCTTATAAACCATAAAATGCTATATAAGTGAACTATAATTATATTATTATGCATTATATATGAATTATCCCATTTAATCCTCAATCAATTCTATGAAGAAGTTAGTACAAATATTATTCTATCCATTTTACAGATGGATAAACTGTGACCCACAGAAGTTAATGAAACATTTGGAAGGATGGTAGGGCTTTGAACAGAATAAGGGATATTTGAAAGAAGAGAGGGGTTAAGTAGAAAGATAATAAGTTAGTCATGTTGAATTTAAGATATCTCCAAAATATCCAGCTTGAAATATCCAGTAAGCAACACAGGACAGAGAAAGCCTGGGACTGAAAAGATCTAGGAGTCATATGCATACAGATGGTAGTCAAATCTATGGGAACTGATAAGATTACCAAGAAATTGGGTATAGAAGGAGAAATAAGAGGGCTCAATACAATGAAGAAATATTATGAGGCAAAATCTGAGGAAAGCTCTTCAGAAGAAGTGGATGATATTTTAACAAAACTAGACTTCCAGAAACTAGACTGGAAATATGTGGAGAATCCCAAGAGTAGGTGAAAAAGTCTTTTAAATAAAAGATTTCAAAGATATGGTAGAAATTCAAAGTCTTGAAGAATCTGAAAAGACAAATAAGAAATTGACAGTTTAGTAGATGAAAAACCTTAATGAAGCAAAGTACCTTATGATAAAAGAAAATGGTTGAGAAAGAACATAAAAATGCAGGAATAAATTAGAAGGTAAATAGAACAATTTGAAAAAATGTTTTAGATCTCTACAAATGAAAAAAACTGAACTTGATGATAAGAGTGAGAGAATTTGAGAATTGGCCTTCCAAAAGAAATGATAAAGTTAAAATCCTAAATACTATATTTCAGGTAAACATACAAGAAAGTTGCCCAGATGTATTGGGATTCCTGGGGTGAGTGGAAACAGTGCAATAGGATTTGGATATATGGATAATGGAGCTCTAGAATTTAGGGGGTCAATGAGAATGGTTTCAAGAGGATCTAATTCATAAAAATAATGCCATTTCAAAATGGCCAGGTCTATTACCAATAATTGGATGACTAAAAAAAAAAAAGCTAGTGATATATAAAATAAGGCAGGAGGAAGAGGAAATAGCTCATACCCAGGAAAAATTAATTTGGCAGAGAATATATTATTATATGAATAAAGGTAGACTTTTAAATAAAAATAATGACCTATTTCCTCCTTCTGCCTTATTTTATACTTATTTGGACTTGAAATATAACTCTCTGAAATATAAAATCAATGGAAAAAAGACACAGCATAAAAGTTAAAAAATCCACTGGGGCATGAACATTTTGCCTCATCTATCACTGAAAATATTGGGGTCATTTACTGAGAGCTTCCTCTTATATCATCTTCTCATATAACTTAAGGGCCTTCCTACATTATCTCCTCTTTCACACCTGTGCCATATGAAGGGGTGGCCCTTCTTGCCAAGGCAAACACTTCTACATATACAAGAGATTCGATTCCATTCCTTCCTCTCCAGCAGACTGTCATCTCTATGATTTCCATTCTCTAATCAATCTTCAATTTCTCCCTATTTATTAGTTCCTTCCCTGCTGTCTACAAACTTGACCATGTCTCTCACATCCTCAAAAAACTCCCAATTTATATGACCATTAAAAAAAACAAACCCTTACCTTCCATCTTAGAATCAATACTGTGTATTAGTTCTAAGGTACAAGAGCAGTAAGGTGTCAGGAATAGGAATGGGTAGGTAAGTGACTTGCCCAGGGTCACACAGTTAGGACGTGTCTGAGGCTAATCTGACCATTCTTGCTAGCTATTGTTCTATACCTCTCTCCCCTTTCGTGACTAATTCCTTAAGAAGAACATTTATAATCAGTGGCTCTACTTCCTTTCCTCTTATTCTCCACTAATTGGAAATGGTGAAGGATGGCTATTGGAGATCTCTCAGATGTTCCACTATCTAATGATGATGTCTAGGGAATTCTCATCATTTCCCATCTGGCTACTTTCCTGGACTTCATCATCTCCAGAAACTCATTATTCTTCAAGATGACATCAATTCATTAACTTAGACCTCTTTAGATCATTTTGCAATTCAGATGCATGATTGCATCACGGTTCTGTGCCAGGTAATTTGTCTCCCTTTCTCCCCACCCCATCCAGTTTTTCATCTTCTTTTTATGTGTGGTCTTCCTCCATTAGTCTAGGACAGTGTTGGGGAAGTACTGATGTGCACACCAAATTGGTACTCAGGTAGTTTCTTTGTTTCCCCCTCTTCCCAGCACCCGAGGACATTTTTTGTATGACCCTCCTCCTTGTCCAGCCACCCAAAGCCAGATCCTCCCTCTGCTCTCTGGGGTTAATGTGGGGCTTACAGGGAGCTTGAAGTTGCAGTTTGGGCATATGAATTTGAAAACCTTCACCAACACTGGTCTAGGAGCAACTTGAGGGCAGGTATTGTCTTATGACTTTCTTTGTATCCCCAGCACATAGCACAGTGCCTATATATATAGTAGGCACTTAATAAACATTTATTGACAATGATTGATTCTTTTCTGAACTCTCTGCAATCTAGCTTCCAATTTCATAAATCAACTTTTCTCCAAAATGACCAATAATCTATTAATTTCCAAATCTCATGGTCTTTTTAAAATGTTCATCCTTCTTGGCTGCTTTGCAACCTTTGACTTTGCCCTTCATCCTCTTCTTCTGGATATTCCCTTCTGTCTAGGCTTTTGAGACATTCTCTCCTGGTTCTCTTCCCACCTCTCTGACCACTCTTTCTGTCTCCTTTGCAACATCTTCATCTAACCATGGGTGTACCCCAGGGCTATCTCCTGGGCCCCCTTTTCTCCCTTTATACTGTTTTACTTGGTCATCTCATCAATTCCCCTGGGTCCAAATAACACCTCCATGGAGATGGTTCTCAGATCTACTTATCCAGCTCCAGTCTCTCCTTAACCACCAGTCTCCCATCTCAACCGGTCTATTAGACATCTTGAACTGTGAAATTGAGATTAACTCCACCCTACTCATTCTTTAGAATTTTAGCCACCAGAAATGTAGATACCCCCACTTAAGGATTTAGTGTGGGGGAGGAAGGTCTATGACCCACATGTGCTAGCAAGTGACAAATCAGAACAACTGACTGCCCCCTAGGCAGGCCAAAGCCACATTTAAGACACCATTGGTACACATAAGGCACAGGAAGTGATGCAAAGAACTGCCTTTAAATTTCGTGGTCACTTCCTGTGAGGGGGTCTTTGCCTTGGAACTTGACCATGAAGGAACACAGGCTGGAGATCTCAGACTGCTTCCTTTTGGACTGTCACTTGGTGAGTGAAAAGGCTGACTCCCTTTCCTTTGCTTTTCTGGAAGCACCAGCCTTTGGAGAGGCCCATCATCTTGGGATTCATTTTCCCTTGGCATTCTAGAGATACTAGCCTCTAGAGAGGCCCCTCATCTTGGAGGAGGGCTTGTGGCTGGAAGTCATGTTAAATTTAATCCTCTGGAACCCCCTCTTGCTGGGTTTCTGAATTCCTGCCTGGTTCAGGCCTGGCTGGAGCAGGTATCTCTCTCTCTCTTTCTCTCTCTCATTTCCTTAATTTCTTCTATTTGTAAACAAACTACCAAAAAAGCTGTTCTGATTTAAGTAATTCATTGGGATTTAGTAATTAAATCCCTGGCGACCAACTCTCAAATATTCAGTCCAACCATAATTTTTACCCCTTATAGAACTTAAACTCAATAAATCCAAAATTGAACTCATTATCATTTCCCAAAAACCTTCCCATCTTCTAAACTTCTCTATTACTGTGGGAGGGCACTATCTCAGGCTCAGAGCACTCAGGCTTCATGTCATCCTCAACTTCTATCTTACCTCCTATACCCAACCTGTTGCCAAGTTCTGTCAATACTTTCTTAACACTTTTCCATTATGTCTCCATCTCTCCTATCACTGCCACCACCCTTGTACTGGCCCTTTGCACCTCATGGCTGGTCTCTTGAAATATTTTCTGGTTGGTCTCTGTACCTTTGGACTTTCTTCTGTCAAAGTGATTTTCTTAAAGAGCTGGTCTGACCATGTTGAATTTTCCTTCTGCCCTCTCCTCCAATTCAATAAACTGTGGAGGATTCTTATTATCCCATTACCTCCAGAATAAAAAAAGAAAGTTTAATGTTTGACTTTTACAGCTCTTTACAATCTGGTCCTCCTCTACCCGTCCAGTTTTCTTACACCCTACTCCTCTACACATACTCTATGATCCAGTGACAATGATGTCCTTGTTTTTATTCCTCAAAGAAGACAATGTCTCCCCACTTTATGTATTTTCAAAGGATGGTCTCACCCTTGTCTGGAATTCTCAACTCTCCTCATTTCTATTTGTAGCTATTTTGGCTTCCTTATGTCTCAGCTAAAATTTTATCTCTGCATGAAGTCGTTCTAGGGCCCTTCTCAATTCTAGTGCCTTTCAATTGTGATCATCTCCAATTGATTATATATATATATATATATATATATATATATATATATATATATATATATATATATATATATCTTGTTTGCACAGTTGTTTGTATGTGCTCTCCCCCAAAAGACTAATTTCTTAAAGGGCAGGGATAATTGTTGCTTTTCTCTAGTGCTTAACATGATGTCTGCCACAAAGAGGGTACATAATAAATACTTGTTGGTTGGACTTAGCAAGAAAAGACATGTGACAATCCTTAATAGTCTCACTGCATCTAAGATTTTAAGCTAACAAAAAAGCTATGGACTAATCCCATGAAAGGCGGCCAAACAGAAGACTTAGGGAAGGGAAAGATAAGAAGATGAAATGACTTAATAGTGAAGATCATTCAAACAAAGATAAGAGAAGAATGCAGAAAAGGAGAGTAGGGAGAGATTACACATATGCACACTTCAATCTTATGAGTTGAACAAGGGAAAAATAAGAAAATATTCTACCAGGAAAAATAGAACCAAGAAACATGGAGGGAGGAGGAACAGGTACACCACATCTGTCTACTGATGCTTTTTTAAAATATATATGAATTCAGTTAACTAGTATTTATTAAATACTTTCTATATGTTGGGCACTGTGCTAAGCATATATGGATAGAAAAGCAAAACAACCAACCAATGGTGAAGAGAACATGGAAGCAAAGATATACAGATAAGACATACAGGATAAAATGGGGATAGTCTCAGAAGGGCATTACAATTAAGGAGGACCTGGAAATTCTTTTTTGTAGAAAGTGGGACTTGAAGGAAACCAGGAGGCAGAGATGAGGAAGAAGAGCATTCCAGGAATAGAAGAATGTGGAAATGCTCAATTTAGAGTTGGAGTGAGGAGGAGGAGGCCAATATCTATGGATCTCAGAGTGTGTGGAAGGGCGTAAGGTGTAAGAAGATTGGCAAGACAAGAGGTTATAAAATAGGATGTAAGAGAGGGAAAAACCCAAACTTAATTATAATCTTTAATGCCAATAACTTCTAGCATCCAAAAACAAGGGAACTGACATAAATTAATGAACATAATTTTTTTTTAACCTAGCATTTGGGGTTTTATGGTTTGCAAAGTGCTTTACATATATAAAATGATGAACTATTTACCAAAAGGCAAAGTGGCCAAAGGATACATAGTTTTCAGAAGAAGGAATGTAAGCTATCAAATGTCTTAAAAATTGTTCAAATTCACCAATAATGAGAAAAATGAAATTAAAATAACTCTGAGGGACCTCACATTAATCCAATTAGCAAAGAGAATTAACAGAGTTAGGAACTAGACATGTGCTTTCAGAAAGTGCTTCATGGAGCTGCAGGCAAGGATCTTCCTCGGCCAATGATGATCTTCCTTGTATTATTATAGCTTATCAGTTTAGAGAATAGAGCACTAAGAGATAAAAGCACTTGTCCAAGACTACACAGCTGTAGCAGTCCACACCTAGCTATGGACAAGGGAAACAGTTAGAATGTACAGAGTGGCTTAGAAGAGAGCATGCTCAGTCTTGCGCATGGCTAGGAAAGCCTCTTACCCTTGATCCCAGCTTCCCCCAGGTTAGGCGGGAAAACAGGTTTCTTTGTGTTCACCCGGCTAAGAAAAACCACACCTATACCTTGTCGTTAACCAATGATAATCATCCCTATGTATTGTGTATATTTGCATATCAAAGACATTAAAAGCAGCCACAGTGGGCTTCTCTCTCTCTTGGATCTTAGCTCTCACCTATGTCTGTCTTTGCTGGAGGCCAAGCTCCATCTTTAATTCATTTCCTTCTTTATCTCTCTCTCACCTGGGACTTTTCTCTATCATGTCTCCGACCTGTGTGGTATTAATTTTGGATCACTGGATGGTTGATGCCTTTGTGTCGTCCAGATAGATCGGAGTTCTGCTGTGGCTCCATTGTAATCAATATGGCCTGGTTTCTCACTCATTTCTGCCATCTCATACCTGGCTCCGTCACACTCCCCGTGGAATCCAATCTACTATTTTCTCTCTCTCTCTCTCTCTCTCTCTCTCTCTCTCTCTCTCTCTCTCTCTCTCTCTCCCTCTCCCTCTCCCTCTCCCTCTCCCTCTCCCTCTCCCTCTCCCTCTCTCTCTCTCTCTCTCTCTCTCTCTCTCTCTCTCTCTCTCTCTCTGCCTTGAGGCATTTGCAGAGACTGCCCCAACAGCCAAGCTGTATGAGAACTTGGGTTGTCTTAGGTCTGAGGCTCACTCCCAGTTTCCTCTCTAAGCTACCTCCCTAAAATGGCAAAAGAAAGTAAATTCATTGTTGGAGGACCCATGAGATGAGTGCTGAAATGTGAACCTTTTGAATTTGAAGCTCTCTCAGAGTTTAGGCTGATTACTTTTTTTTCCTTTACCTTTCCTAAAAACGCCATCCTCCCAGGAGGTCCCTCATCTTGGAGGAGGTCTCATGGCTAGAAGGTCTCTGAACTCCCCTTGGCTCAGGCTAGGCCAGAGAAATCTTATACCCCTTTCCCTTTCTCTTGTTCTTAATTCCTTCCCTCTATATTAATTAAACAACCACAAAATTTCCAAACTGACTTGAGTATTTTTATTGGGATTTGAATTAATCCCTGGTGACCATAAGGATAATATATTAGTCAAAAACCCCTAAATTTAATCCTTACAACACTTGCAGAAAATAATGGGCAGTTATTCAATAAAAGTAACTGAATTGTTCATACCATTGGACCTAAGACTCCACTCGTGGGTATATACCCCCCAAAAGTTACTGCCAGCAAAGAAGACTCAAATGTACAAAAATATTCTTGGCAGCACTACTTTTTATAACAAAAATGAGAACCAAAATAATGCCAGTCAACAAACCAACATAGTTTATATTATATATAATACAATGTTCAAGCCTTCAGAGATATATGAAAAGACATACAAATCATGGGGGGAAAGTGCCATATAACAACCATATGAACAAATGACTATTTAATCTCAAATATAGATAATAGTAAAAGATAACAAAACTGGCTGAGAACAAGTTGTTATCATACTACTGGTAAGGGTAGAGACTGAATATAAATTTAATTGGTCATCAGGGATTTAATTCAAATCCCAAATAAAATACTCAAGTCAGTTTGGAGATTTTATGGTGTTTTAATTAATATACAGGGAGAGAATTAAGAAGAAGAGAGAGAAAAGGGTATAGGATTTCTCTGGCCTAGCCTGTGCCAGGGGGAGTTCAAAGACTTCTGCCACCAGGCCTCCTCAGAAGATTAGGGGCATCCTAAGAGGATAGTGTTTTGGAAGGTAAAGGAAAAAGGAATCAGCCTAAACTCCAAGAGAGCTCAGAGAAGATGCTTCACCTGACCTACGATATTAAGCTTCTCCCAAACCCGGACAATAGCCCAAACCCGGACAATAGCTGCAGCCACACCAAGATGCCAAGACGCTTAGCACACTGCCATCAGCCACCTCTCCACTGAAAGAGCCAGAGCCACCTCTCTACGAAATGATCCCGGAAAGAGGAAGTGGAGTGGAATATATAGACCACTTCCTGCATCTCACATGTACCAATGGTAGCTTAAGCTTGACTTAGGACAGCCCAGGGGGTCTGTCAGTTGGTTCTGATTTGTCATTTGCTAGCACATATCTGTCATAGGCCATCCTTCTCAACATTTAACCCTTGTAGGGGTGTAGACATTCCTGTTTTGTTAGACTAAGCAGGATGGAGTAAATCTAAAATTCATACTACCAAAGTTAAAGAACATAGCCATTCTTTTTTAAATTAACAATTAGGGTACCATAAAGTGAAAAGCAGAAAGTTCTATAAAATGCAATCCTTTGATTAGGCAATTTTAACTCATCTGGAGAAATGTATTTTGTTTTTGTGGAACTATTTATTTGTTGGAATGTATCAGGTCAGTACAAAATGCTTACATGTTTTAAAACACTGCCTGTGTATTACAAGAAATTTCTAAGTTGAGGCATGGGAAGGAGAGAAAATAGATGTTTATTTAAAAAAATAGAGGTAGGGGAGAATGCTACAGATGCCACAGATATTGCAAACACTTCCCTAAAAGGTCAATGTAGTATTGCTTACCTGCACCTAAAAATCCTACCTTCTATCAGTATCAATTCCAAGACAGAAGAACAGCAAGGACTAACCAATCAGGGTTAAATGACTTGCCCAGGATCACACAGTTAGCAAGTGTGCCTGAGGCCAAATTTGAACCCAGGTCCTCTTGACTTCAGGCTTGGCACTCTATCCACTGTGCTATCTAGCTGCCCCTGTACTATTAGGTATTTTTTAAAATTTAATTTAAATAAAAATATTTTTCCATGTTTACATGGTACATTCTCTCTCTCTCCTTTCTTCCCTCCTCCTTTCCCAAACTGATAAGCAATTCCATTAGTTATACAAATGTTATAACTTTATATCTATTTCCATATTATTCATGTTTGCAATAGAGCCATCTTTTGAAACCCAAACCCCAAATCATGTACCCATATAAACAAGTGATGTCATATGTTTTTCTTCTGTGTTTCTATTCCCACAGTTCTTTCCCTTGATATAGATAACATTTTTTTCTCATAAGTCCCTTGGGATCGCCCTGGACCATTGTATTGCTACTTGTAGCAAAGTCCATTACATTCGATAGTTCCACAATGTGTCACTTTCTGTTGTACTATTAGTTTTAACTAATTATTTTACTTTTTTACAAAAGACTTTTTATGAAGTAGGCATAGTTTGTGTTTGTAATATAAAAGCAAAATATGTCAAAATCAAACTTAAATATTCTTTTAATGTTTAAATAAAATCCAGTCCTGACTTCATGGAGCTTACCTTATAATCTGGTAGGAGGCTATGACACATCTCTTCAATACTTCAAAAGATTCATAACTTCACACTGTGAATATTCTCCCTACCAAAGGGGGAAAATTATTTATAAACAATAGTCTCATGAATTGTTATGAAAAAAAACTGATCACGGTGGCTAATTTTCTAGTGATAAAAACCTTGTATACTCTATTAAGTTGATCCTAAGACACAACATATTCTCAAATTCTCCCAAGATTGGTGATGTCTTCCAGAGATGGTATACTAGGATGTACATGAAGACCCCAGGGACCATTCCATGTCATGATATGGCATTGGAAGCTTTTAAATTGAACCATACAATATACCACTGAAAGTAGGAGCTGATTACATCTACAAAAAGGTGCTTAATCTTCCTCCTTTTCCTTTTATTCATAGCACTTTGCCTGGGCTTTGCTATGACCTTGGTGTTCTTTCCAACCTACCTCATTTGTGCCTATGTCCTCGGAGGGGAAAGGAGAATTAGACAACTATCATGTTGAAAGATCAAGCAGAGAACTGATATGAAGCATTAGGATAGGTAAAGGTAATAATGACAAAGAAAAAGAAGGTTAGGACTATTCCCTTTAGGCATCATTATGCAATGAAAATAAAACTGGACTAAGGATTAGGTGACCTGGATTTTGGTCCTGACTTTGCCATTAACTCATTGTGTTCAAGTGACTTCTTCTTAGCCCTCAGTTTCCTGATTTATAAAATGACAATGATCTATAATTACCAAGGTTCCTTCTAGTTTTAAAGTACTAATAAGCCATTCAATATTACAATAACTATAGTACAGGATATTGGGGGTAATACAATGTTTAAATACTTGCACAAAGGGCTAACTGGATTAAATTGGTTCTCACTAGTTGCTGCCCTCAGGGAGTTTATAGCCTGATTTAAAAAATTATCAACTATATAGCCATTGAGTTTAGAATTGGAAGGCTCCTTGCATAGCTGGGTTTTTTATGTTTCTTGTATATACTTGTATATATACATGTTATTTGACCCAACAGAATGTCCCTATGCCATTTTAGGACTTCTCTTTTCTCGCCATCACAGCTCCTAACCTGGGCTCTGTGAACTTTTTTTTTTGGTGGTGGTGAGAATAACTATTTCAATAAAATTGGTTTCCTTTGTAATCCTGTTTTTTTATCTTATTAATTTAAACATATTAGTCTTAGAAAAGACTTGTAGGCATCCCAAGAATGCCAAAGGAAGTCATGGCATAAAAAGCATTAAGAATCCCTACTTTACAGTCATCTCTCAGTGATCTTAGAAAGTACCATAGGTTCAATGTTCATTTCTATGCAGTTGACTCCCAGACCTAAATATACAGCCACTGGGTATTCATGACACTCTCAAAGCATTTAGTAAAGGCCTACTGTATGTCAGAGACTGTATAAGGTAGAGAGGATACAGAGATTAAAATTAAACAGTTGTTTACATCTATTGGGGAAACCAATGTATGCATATACAAGTTAACATACAAAGCAGAAACAAGGTAACCTTGGATGGAAAGGCACTATTAAGGGCCTGCAAAAGACTTGCTGCAAAAGACCACACTTGAGCTGATTCAAACTGAAGGAAATGGATGATTCCAAGAGGCAGACGTGGGGACTGAGCACACTTCCAGCATGGAAGGACAGTAAGTGCAAAATCACAGGCCAGGAGTTGGAAAGTCTTATAGGAGGAACTGCAAGTATGCCTGCCTTGTAGAGTACATTGAAGAGAGAATAGAGGGACAAGAAGGGACCAAGTTGTGAAGAGCTTTAAATGCTACATAGTTGAGGTGACATTTTATTTATCTCCTTCCTGACAACTTTTTCTCAATTTCCTTTGCTACATCATTCATTATTAATGTATTATGACCTAAGAATAGCTCAGGGCTCTGTCTTGGGACTTCTACTTTCTCCATTCTCTCTAAATAAACTCATAGGAGGTTCAATTATCATCCCTGTGCAGATGACTCTCAAATCTCCCTCCAGAATTCTAGTCCCACATTTCCAAATGTGTCATGGACAGCTCAACCTGGACACCCCATAAGTATCTCAAACTCAACCTTAACAAAGCAATTGATTATCATTCCCCCCAAACCCATTCCTCTTTCTACTATTTTTTGCCATAGACATCATCTTCCTTCAAGTCTGAGTTTACAACTTAAGAATCATCTCTAATTCTTCCCTCTTGTTGAACCCCTATATCCAGTCAGCTAGCAAGTCTTCTCAGTCCTACCTCCGAAATGACCATTTGGTCTCCTGCCCACTCACTTGGCTGCTACTTTAGTCAAGACTACATTACTTAGCACCTCTACTACTGTAAATCTCTTACGTCTCCTCTCCTCCCCTCTGTCTCCTTCCAAACCAACATCCACGCTACCTAAGAATAGTTCAGACTTCCAACATTTACAACATTGTAAACATTCACTTCCAGTTCAAGAAGCTCTAATACTCCAAATCGTACTGATTGCTTCTAGGATAAATCATATCCCCTCTCTGAGCCTCAGTTACCTCATCTGTAAAATGAACAGACTATACTTGCACTACCTAACTTTAAGACAGGAAACACTTTGCAAAGTGTTACATAAAAATGAGTTAGTCGAAGTTGGGGTTGGGAGTGAAGTGGACGAGTGTCATCAAGGACAGCTTTCCGGAGGAAGTGAGGTCCCTTGGCTCTTTGGAAGCCCCCATTTTCTGCTCCCCGGGGCTGCCCTTCCAGGCACTCAGGTCCCTCCCCGCCAGCAGCGGAGCAGCTCCAGGCTCCGCCTAGCAGGCTAGTGGCAAGCCGCGATATACCCCAGGCTCCAAACTCTCCCGAAGCCGGGCCCTTCGGGCACCCACCTCGCCTCCCAGGACATCCTAGGTCCCGGAGCCAGCACCCTTCCCCAGCATGCCGTATGCCCACACCTCGGGCCGCCTCGCCTCGGCTCGGCTCGATTCTGCAGGGCTCTCTTGGCGCGGTTCGTGCTCTGCGCGGCCACCCAGTCCAATGATGGAGTTCCACTCTACTTCCTCCAATCAACTGTGCAGCTGCTTTTGTGGCACCACTTGCCAATTGGTCCATTCCCGGTTCTTTACGCCTCGAAGGGAATGGCCCGCCTCTTCGCCCCTCCTCGCCCTTCCTGCGCATGAGCGTAGTATGGGTGGTGCCCTATCTCTGAATTGGTTAAGAGAGGACGGACGAGGGCGGAGCTATGTCAGCGATTGGGCAGCGGAGATCGGTGGGAGTGTAGATAGGACAACTGGGCTGTTCTCTACGGTGGGACGGGTTGTGTGGCTAAGGTTGGAAAACTGTCAGCTGGGGCACCCCTGGACCGGACGAGGAGCCATGTCCTCCTCGTCGGTGGCGACCGCTGGTGGAGCGGCCCTTCGCCGCGATGGAAAGAAGCTGGTGCGCTCGCCCAGCGGGCTGCGCATGGTCCCTGAGCACCGGGCCTTCGGAAGCCCCTTTGGCCTCGAGGAACCGCAGTGGGTCCCGGACAAGGAGGTAATAGGGCGGAGGGATTCCATGCGTCCTCATCCTCTTCCGCCAGCCCCTCTTTCCCCTCCCTGCCTCCTTCTGTCCCCAGATTCCTCTGCCCCTTCTCCGTCCGCACCCTCCTCTCCAGGTGTCCTCAGCCCCTCCCAAGGCCTCCTCTCCTAACAATTATTCCACTTGACCGATTCACTCACCCTCCCTCCGCGGGACTTCGGACTCCCAAAATCTCCGGTCCGAACCATTCCACCGAAAGACAGTCAAAGCTGAACCCGAGCCAGAACGTCCTCCATTACCTTGGGAATTATGCTCCTTGGAGACTTCTGGTGCTGGGGTACTCACTGTCTTCTCTGACAACCCCTTCTCCTTTGGATTCAGCTGTTAGGAGGTTTTCCACTCTGCACTTTGTTCTGTCCTCTGGCAAACACAGTAAGTCTCAGCCTTCTTCTAGTATTTTAAAGGGTGGTATCATCGGGTAAGACCGCTGTTGAATATTTCCTAAGTCTTCTTTTCACTAGAGTAATATTGCCATTCAGTCCCTAAGTAACAAAATCTGCTTACTTTTTCTGGATTCCCTACAACTAGCTAGTATGTCCATCTTAAAATATGCCACCCAGAACCGAATTCAGGACTCTAGAGGAGATTTGGCCAGGACTACGGAAACGAACATTTCCTTTTTCTGGACATTATGCTTCTCCAAGAGCAGCCGAAGATTGAGTTAGCTTTTTTGACTGCCACGTCACATGAGCTGTTCTGTACTTCCATCTCCCCCTTTTTGGACTCGGGAAGATGAGATCCTAAGTGTAGGATCTCACATTTTTCTCTTAAATTTCAATTTCATTGTATTTGGCCGATCTTAGCCTTTTGGATCCTGACTCACTCTTTGGACTAACTTTATAGCTTTTCATCGTCTGCAGTAATATTTACTCGTATTTTGTACCTTCCTTCAATTTAGTTCCATTTGGCAAACTTTTATAAATGCCTCCTATGTTCAAAGCATTATAGATAAAAACACAAAAACGAAAAAAAAAAACCAACTCAAACAACTGCCTTTACCATCCAGGAGTTTATATTCTACCTCCAGGTTAAAAGGTCAGTAATATATAAAGGGAGAAAGAAAAACACCCACAACTAGGGGAACTAAGAGGAGCTTCTTTTAGGAGGTGGCACTAAAACTCAGCCTTGAAGGAAGGTAAAGATTCTAAAATGCATAGAAAATAAAGGGGTAGATTTCATGCTTCATTTTCTATTTAAAAGGTTGGGGTGGTGGTGGGGGTGGTGGTAGGCAATGCTATTCATTTCCAATGTGCAGAAGTCATCAGTTGATTGGTAAGACAGAGCAGAAAAAAGAAAAGGGAGACAGCTAGCTAGAAAGCACCATGCTTTCACAGTTACAATACCTCCCTCCCGAATTTTTTTTAAAACCCTGATCTTCTGTCTTAGAATCAATACTGTGGATTGCAATAAAGATGAGGTAATGAGGGGTGGGGGAGGGGGGTTTAGTGACTTGCCCAGGGTCACATAGCTAGCAAGTGTCTGAAGCCTGATTTGAACCCAGGATGTCCCATCTCCAGATCTGACTCTTAATCCATTGAGCCACCAATGGCTGCTCTCCCCCCCCCCACACATTCTTTTAATTAGGGCAGGTAGCAAAATATAACTAGAGAAGATAAAATTGAGTGTGATAATATTAATTGCTAGGCAATCCCCATTTAGGGATTTGGGAGGGAGGTATTCTTAAGCTGTGAAAGCATGGTGCTTTCTAGCTAGCTGTCTCCCTTTTCTTTTTTCTGCTCTGTCTTACCAATCAACTGATGACTTCTGCACATTGGAAATGAATAGCATTGCCTACCACCACCACCACCACCCCCCCGAACCTTTTAAATAGAAAATGAAACATGAACATGACCCACTTAGAAAACTGAAGCAGAGGTGGAGTTAAAAAGCTACTGAAGAGGTATCTTTTCTTGTATCTGTCAGTCAACAAGCATTTATTAATTGCCCACTGTGCTAGACACTACTGGAGATACAATCACAGAAGTAAGACAGTCTCTGCTATGAAGAAGCTTATGTTCTTATAGGATATGGACAAATTGATTATGAGGCCAAGAGGAAGGCATAGCACTGACAGTTGGGGGAATCAAGAACAGCCTCTTATAGGAACTGGAACTTAAAAATTGCAAGGATCAACCTCTTACAATTGAGGTGAGGTAGAATATCATCATAGGCTTGGGGGATAGACTCTGTAAAGGCATGAAGGAGAAAGAAGGAATGCTGTGTGTGACCAACAGTAAGCTGGCCCTTGTGACTAAAGTGTGAAGTGTGTAGGGTTGGGAGTTGGTATAGAGGTTAGGAGAGAGATGAGGGCTACATATGTAGTTTTAGGAAATCTCAGCCATAGAGATGATGAATGAATACATTGGTACTAATTCTGGTCTGTTTGGGATTTATCTGTTAAGTAGTAGAAGTTTGTCTCAGCTCATATGTAGCACACGTGAAGAAGCTAGCAGACATATATCATTAATGCAGTTGTGTGCAAAAGGAGTTCCCGACTCTTTTTGCTATGATCCTTGTCATTCCTTCACTTGTACTTCTTCCCAGATGATTTCACTTCTTTGATACTTGCTTTCATTAATACATGTCTCTGTGGACCAAGTTCCAGAGACTTTGACCCCCTGCAGAACTCCCTTTAATTAAGCTGTCACCCTTTTAAAATACTCTCTTAAGAGATAAAAAAAAAAGTACCTGAGGTTGGGGCTTCAATTTATTTGAATGATATTTTGGAATAGTTTAATGTGAACTCAAGGCCCTGTTTAGTTAAATTATTGTCAAAGTTAGTTCCTGTGCTCTGAGATTTTCCTGAGTTTTCATTTCCATCTTATATATTCTCTGTTTTACTGTAAAGAAAAGTGAGATTATTAAGCATTTAAAAATGCTCTACAGTAGCCCAGGACCAGTATTGTCCCTTTGCTACTTATTTGGTCTTTTTAGTGATTTTTAAAAAATTAATTTTTACTCATATTAAACTCTTTTATTGATATCTTTTATTTTACCTTTCTTTCCAAATCTATCTTTCCTCCTTTATGTAAAGTGCTATCAAAAAAGTTATGTTTTTCACAGTTTTACTTGTCTCCTGCACATGCCTTCTGTGGTTCCTCAGTTTCCTTATCCTGTTATATAGCAATCTGTCCAGTGGTTGCTATATAATTTTTCTTTGTGGGATATAACTTGAGAAGGAGGAAGGAGCCTGAGGAAGATGGGTGATAAATAAAGACTCAAAGACAAGTTAATTGATATGGGGAGCGGTGTGTGCTCCTATGATGTTTTCTTGGAAAATTAATAACAGGAAAACATGAAAAATAAGAGAACACGTGGAAGTAAGAATTCCGAGATAGACAGCACGTGGCCAAGAGTGGCGCTAGGAAAGATAAAGAGAGACAGAAGAAAGAGCTCCAAGGTTGTAGGAATCAAGAGGAAGAGCAGCGCCCCTCACTCCAGCATTTATTGTGGATTGAGAGATTATCAATGAATACGTAACATAGCACATAGGTCTTAACATTGGTGGAATAGACAATGACACAATCAGAGTAGGTGGGGATTCACCTGACATGAGCTTTTCAGAGGAATGAGGTCTGACAAGGTGAGGGCTAAGCCTTTGTGTCTTAGGCCCAGGAATTCTCTTGCCCATAGAACTGTCTATACATTGATCATTAACTGATCTGATCAGGTATTTAATACATCAACCATACTTCCATGCCTGGTATGTTACATGTTAGTAAACAGATTTGATATTTCATGGGGCACCTGTACATTCTGAAACCACAAGATAATCTGGGAGCTAGGGGTAGGTATGCTACTGAGAGGTGAGAAGAGATTTTCTACCCAAATGTTCATTTTATCAATAAACTTGACATTTCTACCTGAATGGGTAGTGGCAGAGTTAGTGTTTTTAATAGGGTTCTTTCATAATAGCTAAGGTAAATAGGGCAAATGTTATCCTCCTTTTATATATTAGGAAACTGAGGCTTAGAAGTTGTGATTTGACTATAATCACACAGCCACTAAGTGTTAAAGCTAGATTTGGGACTGAGGCTTTTGTAATTTTAGTATAATAACTATGCCATCTATTTATTCCTTGTGGCTCCTTTAAGGTTTTTTTTTGTTTGTTTGTTTGTTTTTAAACCCTTACCTTCTGTCTTGGCTCCAAGGCAGAAGAGTGGTAAGGGCTAGGCAATGGGGGTCAAGTGACTTGCCCAGGGTCACACAGCTGGGAAGTGTCTGAGGCCAGATTTGAACCTAGGACCTCCCGTCTCTAGGGCTAGCTCTCAATCCACTGAGCTACCTAGCTGCCCCCTGTTTTGTTTTTTAAACACTTATCTTCCACCTTAGAATCAATACCAAATATTGGTTCCAAGGCAGAAGAGCTATAAGGACCAGGCAATTGGGGTCAAGTGACTTGCCCAAGGTCACATAGCTAGGAAGTGTCTGAGGCCAGATTTGAACCCAGGATCTCCTTTCTCTAGACTTGTCTCTCCATGCACTAAGACACCAACCTGCCCTTTGGCCCTTTAGATTTACAGAAGCATACATATATCCCCATTGACACTACTTTTTTCTTTAAAATACAACATCAGAGCAAGTTAAAAGTTTCTCTTTTCATTTCAATTACTATCTTTACATTAATAACTGAATAGATTTTCCTAGAAAATTTGTATCACTGGTGAAAGAAATCTTAGCTATTATAACCATAGCTGAATTATCCATGGTATAAAGCATATGCAAAACACTAAGAATCCCAGGAGGGAAAAAACCAAACACAAACCATATATCTGAGCAGCTTCTTGCACCATGTCTAGTGATTAGAGATTTTTTTGAGAAACTATAGCTTAATTCTGTAAATTTATTAATATTTAACTTCATATCAAAAGATTTCAGTATGATTTAATGCTCTTTAATATAGTTGCAACCTGCTCCCTTGAATCTATTGTTGAATCTTAATAAATGGAAAATTTTATGGGGTTCATCATTTTAATGAAGATTCTGTACTCATACTTTACCTCTACAGAAGAAGGAAGGAGGTACATTCTCATCTTTTGGAGGGTCAAACTCAGACATTTCACAACATTCAGTTTTCATTTTTGTCATCATTGTTATTCTGTTTAGATTGTTACTGTCATTCTGTTCCTTATTCTGCTTGTTTCATTTTGCATTTTCCCACACTTTTGTGTATTCTTCACATTTATTTTCTCTTACAGCAGAGCAATATTCCATCATATTATAGTACTATTTTTTTTTTCTGAATCAGTTGGCATAATTATATGGCTTTGAATTTTTTTTCTTGACTTCCTTCATTTTGACTTCCTTTTGTGCTTAGTGTATTTTGGGAGTTCAGAGGCTAATGGACATTTTGGCCTGCTTTTTGTTTGTTTCTGCTTTTGTATTGTTATCTCTATGCCTAGCACAATGCCATCTATAGAACAGGCAATGCTTATAATTCTGAATGTGTCTAACTAGGTCTTCTGACCAGTGATCTATTGATTATTGAATACCATTTTGATTTCAGTCAACACAGTGATCTTGAAAGACTTAACTCATTTACTTCTTTCATTGCAGATGACTCTTAGATCTATGTCTAATTCTAATCTGTCTCCTAAGTTCCAGTCTCACATCTTTTTTTCCCATTTTTTAATTAAAAAATTTAATTGAAAAAGTTTAATTCTTGCCCCATTGGGGTGGGGGGAAGGTGGGAATAAGATCCTTGTAACATGCATAATCAAGCAAAATATATTCCTTCATTGTCTTTGTTCAAAAGAATGCCTCATTCAGCACCCTGAGTCTACCTTTCTTTCAATATGTGGATGCTTCTTTTTTTTTCATTGTAAATTATTAATTTAGTCAATTTAGAACATTATTCCTTGGTTACAAGAATCATATTCTTTCCCTCCCTTCCCTCACACCACCCTTCCCATAGCCGACATGCAATTCCACTGGGTATTACATGTGTTCTTGATCAAAACCTATTTCCATGTTGTTGGTGTTTGCATTAGGATGTTCATTCAGTCTTCATCCGCAATCATATCCCCTCAATTCATATAATCAAGCAGTTGTTTTTCTTCTGTGTTTCTACTCCCACAGTTTTTCCTCTGAATGTGGATAGTGTTCTTTCTCATAGATCCCTCTAAGTTGTTCAGGATCACTGCATTGCCACTAATGGAGAAGTCCATTACATTCGATTGTACCACACTGTATCACTCTCTGTGTACAATGTACTCCTACTTCTGCTCCTCTCCCTCTGCATCAATTCCTGGAGTTTATTATTCCTTTGAACACAATGGCATTCCATCACCAACATATACCACAATTTGTCATGTTAGCCAATCTGCTAGGTGTGAGGTGATACCTCAGAGTTGTTTTGATTTGCATCTCTCTGATTATAAGAGATTTATAACACTTTTTCATGTGCTTATTAATAGTTTTGATTTCTTTGACTGAAAATTGCCTATTCATGTCCCTTGCCCATTTTTCAATTGGTGAATGACTTGATTTTTTGTACAATTGCTTTAGCTCTTTGTAAATTTGAGTAATTAGACCTTTGTCAGAGGTTTTTGTAATGAAGATTGTTTCCCAATTTGTTGCTTTCCTTCTAATTTTGGATGTATTAGTTTTGTTTTTACAAAAACTTTTTAGTTTGATGTAATTATTGAATTTACATTTTGTGATCTTTTTTCTAGCTCTTACTTGGTTTTAAAGTTTTTCCTTTCCCAAACATCTGACAAGTATACTATTCTGTGTTCCCCTAATTTGCTTATAGT
The DNA here is from genome assembly GCF_027887165.1 of Monodelphis domestica. Classification (NCBI taxonomy): domain Eukaryota; kingdom Metazoa; phylum Chordata; class Mammalia; order Didelphimorphia; family Didelphidae; genus Monodelphis; species Monodelphis domestica. The sequence continues at coordinate 318,580,838 of NC_077227.1, read as the reverse complement.
TTCCTTTTTTATATTCAAGTCATTCACCCATTCTGAGTTTATCTTGGTGTAGGGTGTGAGATATTGATCCAAACCTAATCTCTCCCATACTGTCTTCCAATTTTCCCAGCAGTTTTTACCAAAAAGTGGATTTTTGTCTCCAAAGCTGGGATCATTGGGTTTGTAATAGATTGTCTTGCTGAGGTCAATTATTCCAAGTCTATTCCACTGATCCTCCTTTCTGTCTATTAGCCAATACCAAATTGTTTTAATGATCACTGCTTTATAGTATAGTTTGAGATCTGGTACTGCAAGGCCACTCCTTTGCATTTTTTCATTATTTCCCTGGATATCCTTGATCTTTGGCTCTTCCAAATGAACTTTGTTATGTTTTTTTCTAATTCAGTAAAAAAGTTTTTAGTAATTCAATGGGTATGGCACTAAATAAATAAATTAATTTTGGTAGGATTGTCATTTTTATTATGTAAGCTCGTCCTACCCATGACCAATCAATGTTTTTCCAATTATTTAGATCTAGTTTTAACTGTGTGGAGAGTGTTTGGTAGTTGTGTTCATATAGTTTCTGTGTTTGTCTTGATTCCTAAGTTTTTTATCTTGTCTAGGGTGATTTTAAATGGAATTTCTCTTTCTAATTCTTACTACTGAGATGTGTTGGAGATATATAGAAATGCTGATGACTTATGTGGGTTTATTTCATATCCTGCAACTTTGCTAAAGTTGTTGATTGTTTCTTATTTTTTTATTTATTTACTTATTTTTAGATTTATTTATTTGTTTAATTTGGTCAATTTTGAAAATTGTTCCCTGGTTACAAAAATCATTTTCTATTCCTCCCTCCCCTCCCGTAGCCGACACACAATTCCACTGGGTATTACATATGTCCTTGACCAGAATTCATTTCCATATTGTTGGTATTTGCACTAGGATGTTCATTCAGAGTCTACATTCCCAATCATATCCCCCTTGACTCATGTAATCAAACAGTTGTTTTTTTCTTTGCTGTTTTTACTCCCACAGTTTTTCCTCTGAATGTGGGTAGTGTTCTTTCTCATAAATCCCTCCAAGTTATTCAGGATCACTGTATTGTCACTAATGGAGAAGTCCATTACATTTGATTGTACCACAGTGTATCAGTCTCTATGTACAATGTTCTGCTGGTTCTGCATCACTTCCTGGAGGTTGTTCTAGTTCCCATGGAATTCCTCCACTTTATTGTTCCTTTTAGCACTATAGTATTCCATCACCAACATATGCCCCAATTTGTTCAGCCATTCCCCAAGTGAAGTTCATCCTCTCATTTTCCAATTTTTTGCCACCACAAAGAGCACAGCTATTCTTGGACATGTCTTTTTCCTTATTATCTCTTTGGGCTACAAACCCAGCAGTGCTATGGCTGGATCAAAGGGCAGACAGTCTTTTATTGCCCTTTGGGCATAGTTCCAAATTGCCCTCCAGAATGGTTGGATCAATTCACAACCCCACCAGCAATGCATTAATGTCCCGACTTTGCCACATCCCCTCCAGCATTCATTACTTTCCTCTGTTTTCCTGTTAGCCAATCTGCTAAGTGTTGTAAACACCAAAACTATAAGGATAATCTTTAGTGTATTGACTTTAAATAACTGGTTGCCATGGGAAATTCCCAAATATGAAAAATACCCAAGTCAGCTGGGGATTTATGGAGATTTTAATTAATAAGGAGAGAAGGAATTAAGGGAAGGAGAGAGAGAGAGAGATAGAATTAATTTAAACCACTCTGGCTCAGGTTGAATCAAGCAGTACTTAAGGCCTTGGCCAAAGTGGCCTCCCTGAGCCTAAGGGAGGGGGAGTCAGTCTTATCACTCAACACAAGACCATCTCCAAGCAAGCTCCAGTCCTCCACTGAATCTCCTGAACTGAGTTCAGAATAAACACTTGAACTGACTTTTAGCCTTCTTTTAAGGAGAATTTTCTCTTATGTCACCTCCCCTAAATTTTCATGCCTACCAATCACAGTAGACACTTTTTTCCAGGACTGCCCATTCTTAGTTCTCACCACTCTTTAGCTCACCTTCTCTGGTTAGATTATATCTTCTGAGGTACTTCACACTTCTTTGTTAAGCTTACCTTTTCTGAGTTACTTGACCTTTTTTTGATTAATTTAACCTTTACAGGTACTTAACACCTATAATATTTATTTGGGAAAGGATGGGGAGGATAGGAAAAACTGGGGATAAAGTGAGGTTTGTATGGGGGTATGGAGGAGTTGAGGGGAGAGAGGGAATATTGCTCAGTGAGGCAGAGGAGAGAGATGCCCCCTGCCGAGAGGAAGCAGCAGGGGTCCAAAAAGGACTGTTTGCCGTTGAATGACTGAACTGATGTTTCTGTGCCCAAAGTCCACTTATCTGACTGCGAATTCAAATAATATAAAGTTTAATAACCAGTTGGGATTGGAGTTTTTCCCTCAGCTTCAGAGATGAGGCCAGGCCCCTGAGGCTGGCAGAGGGTTTCTCCCACTCCTGTCTATATCAGTCCTCGCTTTGTCTAATTCAGAATCTTAGCAGTAGACAGAAAGCAAACAAGAACAGTTCTGACCTTCAGAAGTGATTGGGCCTGAATCTTCGGGCTGAACCAAGAAGAGGCACACCACACCAGACTGGGCTGAACAAGCTCCTCCCTCCTCCCACACCAGGAAGGAAGTCAAACCCAACAGGAAGGAAGTGCTAGTCACAAGACCCAACTGCCACTCCCAGTTGCCCCTTCCCCCACCAACTGTTAGTCTAGTTTCCTTTCCACAATTGTCCCCTTTTTTGTTGTGACCTTCCCAAGGTCACTTATTTATTTTATAGTTACCAATTTACTAAATCTACTCTAAGGAATTCTTAGCAGGAAAGTTTGGGTAAGGGTAGTTTTGGGTTTTACAATAAATTCAGTACAACAAATATTGAACAAAACTATTATAAGAAAATTGAATCTTAGTGCTAATACTACTTACTCTAAGTTAACTAAAACTAATAAATTATTTATAGAAATTATTTACATATAATACAACAATATACATTGTTCCACATCATGATGTCAGTGAAATAGAAATATCTATTGACCTTTCTATTTGCCCAAGACCTTATGGAACTAACTATATACATATTTACATTTTGCATAAATACAATATCAGACACTTGTTTATATAAACAAGGTCTCAATATGTCAGTTTGTGATTTTGTGTTTTGTGTCTAATAGTGTTGTGTTGAATTAATACTTATCAAGTTTCTTCAGATTCCCACATCTCATGTTGACTGATGGATCTCTTCTTTCTTCCATGTTATGTAGTGATACATGCTATTTCCCTAATATGTGACATTACTTTTGTTTTATTATTTCAACATACTCAGTCTTATATATGTCTCATTTTCTATCTGTCCTCTTCTCATATAAACAAATTTACAAAGTTCAGAGTCTTAGCTGTCCATTTTAGCTTTTTTTTTTTCTTGATGCTTTTCCTCTGGGCTTATGTAAAATCTTTTCCCCTGGGTTGCTTTTCCTCTGGGCTGGAAAGTTGTCTCAAACATTATGTGTTACTATTATTTCTTTGTGGTGTATTTTTTATGTTAATCAGTTTTTGTTTTCATTTCTCAGCACTATCTGTTGTCTAATTATCTTCTATGTCTGTTACAGTGATGTTGAACTTTTTCTGGTTTCACATGGGAACAGTGAAACCATGAGTCTTTCCCTGAAACTTTTATAGCTGTTGGGGTAGTAATACTTCATGTGGTACAGTACACTTTATGTCTGTAGCCAATTTTCTATTAAAATTTTTTAAGTAAACTATGTCTCCTGGTTTGATGTTGTGCAATGTAATCCAGGGGTACTGTTTGTTGTATCAAGCCCATTTCATGCAACTCTGCTGTTCTTGTCTGTAAAGGTTGTATATAGTTTGTTAATTGACAGTCTAGTTTGTGAGAAGTTCTACATCAGAGAAAGGAAGATGTGATAGGATCATTACATTGTTTGCTTCGTCTTCTGTTTGTTTTCTATCAGGTATATGATTTTGTTGTACTGCTAATTTAGTGTCTTTATCCACTTCCTTATACTTTTCACAAAGTTCTTGGTAATTCTTGACTCCCAATGCTGCCAGAATTTCTTCTAATGAGATTGTGTAGTTTATGTCCTTAACTAACTCTTCTGACCGGATCGGTTGTTCTTGATTTGAGTTGTTAATGAAATCAGCTGTCTCCCCCTCTTGTAAAGCTTTGTGATCTTGATTGTAAAGTTTGATATATTCATAAGGTTCTTGGTCTTCTTCATTTTCTGAATCAAACATTATTGAATATAGTGATTCTGTGTGATTCATGTCTTACACTGACTCTTGCTTGGTGATTTCTACATTCCCCAAGTCTTTTGCAAGTTCCTGCCTATTAGTCTGCTGTAACTCTGTGTTCTCATTTTGTTGGCATACTTGGACCATAGGCGCCTCTATTTCTATTTTGTTCAAATCCCAGTTTTGTTCTTCTGCTACAGACTTTCCTTGTTGCTCTGAACATTCATTTTGCAATCCATCATCAGTTTGCAAGGGAATTGCATTATTATGGAGACTTAAGGATGGCATAATAATGTTTGTGTTTGCTTTTTCTTGTGCAGTTACTATTGGTTGGAATTCTTCTGCATAAGGATTTAAGGTTGATTTTTCTATTATGTCATTGGTATTTTCTTTTGTAATATCATTCCTGCTTTCCGTGTCATTGTCTCCAGGAGGTCTGATAATTTGAATGTTCTCTGTTATTGCATTTTCGTCCCCATTGGACCCTTCTATTGTTTGCTCATGTGCTTTAATTCATTCATTTGCAGTTTGTGTATTACAGACTGTTGCCAGTTCTGTTTCTTCCTCTTTTTTTGTAGCTTGTTCTACTGTTCCAAAAATTTTCTTTTTAATCTCTGTTACATCATTATTTAATTGGATTTCTTCTTCTATCCATTCTTTAGTTTTGTTTTGTGCTGTTGGAACCCCAAATTCTATCTGCATGCAGTCCCTTTCCTTTTCATTTTTCCCATTTCCTTTCCCATTTCTCCTTTTTGATGTTACCTCATGCACCTGGCTTCATAACTGACTTTGTTTGGCAGCACCTGAGACTACTTGTGAATAACGTGGTTTCGCTCCTTGTTGGATGTTTCTCTCCATGGTTTCTAAATTTGGTGCTTGCAATGAATTCTTGCCATTACAATCACAACATTTTGTATTTGTTTGTGTATTACTGCTGCTGTACTTTACTTTGCTTTTCCAAGACCTCTGTTTGTTATTAGGTTGGACTAATTGTGCCTTTAAATAACAATCTCAGACCATGTGACCCATTTTTCCACTGAGGAAACATCTGGGTTCATTTCTCCTTTGATTGCTTTGTGTGTAATTTCTTGTGGGTTTGTATGATTGCAGAGTGGTTAGATTTTTTATTTCTTCAATTTCTTTATGTTTACTTGTGCTATTTTCCTCCTTGAGCTTGCCTTTAAGCTCTTTTATTATTTCATCTTTTTCTAGCATTTTTTTATGACCTGAAAATATGTAAGTTGCAGTTTTTCTTAAATCTTCCAATCTGGGCATTGAAGTTTAAAATACGATGTAATAGGCATGTTACTGCCTTTCACAAATTGTCTCCTTATGTGTTGGAGATTTTGTTCAGTTAAATTTTCAAATCCAAGCACATCCTCTGCTACTTCAATCACTCTATCGAGGAACTTTGATGGATATTCCCCATTTTCCTGTCTCAATTTCTCAAATTTTCCCCCAAGTATCTGGTCTTTTTGAAAAACTTTTCATTGCCTCTAATAGATCTTCTCTGGCCTTTCTTAGATAATGTAGATTTTCATTATTAGATAACTCTAAGTTTGTTCCTTCCTCTGGCCATGATACTAAATTTGGATTGTTTCTAGTTTCATCAAGGAATTGTTGTTTTTCCCTTTTTGAAAATAATTCTGAGAGAAGAATTTCAGTGTCCTGGAAATCTGGATCATAAAGTCTAATTGCTCTTAAATTCTTTTAAACATCTTATCGGTTCTGAAAACCAGGAAGGCATTCATTTTTTCAGACTTTCAGGGTCAGCTGTTGTAAATGGTTTGTGTGTTTTAAAAATATGAATTATGCCGCTATCTGGTTGTAGGCTTGTTTGATCTCTTAGTGGCAATATTGGTATTCCACCTGTAGCCCCATCTGTATTTTCTTGCTTAACTACATTGCTATTTTTAGGTATGTCATGTTGTGTGTTAATACCTTTGCCACATTTTATCTCTTCAGTCAGTTGCTTCATCGTTTGCTTTAGTTGCATCATCTCTTCCCTCATGGCTAAAATCATTACAGCTATTTCATTGTCTTTTGCTTTTTTCCCATAAATTAGATGCACACCTTTTTTTAGGGCATAGTATAATTGGGTTACGAAGAATAATGCTCCAGCATATGTGGGAATGAATGAAATCAAGCAATACGTACTTATATTCAGTCATTGCAAAGTTTCATAGATGCTAACTAGAAAATAAATATAATCCGGAATCGTGACAAAAAATAAGTTGTAAAACATATAAAAGAAAGATCCAATCCAGGCTAGATGACCCATGACAAGTAAAAGTTTCTTTGCCTTCTTGTATCTTGAAAAGTCTTTTTGCAACAACAACAAAAAAAATGTTTTTAAGTCTGGCCCTTTAAGAGTCACCTCCTCCCTTCAGGAGGAGTGGTTTCTTTTGGGTGTGGTATCACTAGGCAGATTAGTTGCACTCAACATTGCTCTCAAAATGGTTACTTTTCACAGTCACACAGGCTTTTGAAATGTATGCAGGCCCAACTTCTCGGACAACTCCAACTGACTTCTTTTTCCCAAATTCTTGACAAAATACAATGAAAATCCTGGCTGGCTCACCAAAAACTGTAATATTTATTTGGGAAAGGATTGGAAGGATGGGAAAAACTGGGGTAAAGTGAGGTTTGTATGGGGGTATGGAGGAGTTGAAGGGAGAGAGGGAATCTTGCTCGATGAGGCAAAGGAGAGAGATGCCCCCTGCCGAGAGGAAGCAGCAAGGGTTCAAAAAGGACTGTTTGTCATTGAATGTCTGAACTGATGTTCAGCTCCTTCTGTGCCCAGAAAAGATAGTCCACTTATCTGACTATGAATTCAAATAATATAAAGTTTAATAACCAGTTGGGATTGGAGTTTTTTCCCTTAGCTTCAGAGCTGAGGCCAGGCCCCAAAGGCTGGCAGAGGGTTTCTCCCACTCCTGTCTACTATATATCAGTCCTCGCTTTGTCTAATTCAGAATCTTAGCACACTTTTTTGTATTAGATCTAAAAATAGACCTAGCTTAAGGTTCTAGCTTCACCATAAGGTATGAGTTAAGTGCTTTCATTCTTCAATCAGGAGTTTACAACTTTATCTTCCCCTAAAATATGTCTAATTAGGGTGGAGTAATTTCCAAATTCACAGTGTGAGGTAATACCTCAGAGTTGTTTTGATTTGCATCTCTCTGATTATAAGAGATTTAGAACACTTTTTCATGTGCTTATTAATGGTTTTGATTTCTTTGACTGAAAATTGCCTATTCATGTCCCTTGCCCATTTATCAATTGGAGAATGGCTTGATTTTTTTGTACAACTCTTTGTAAATTTGAGTAATGAGACCTTTGTCAGAAGTTTTTGTTATGAAGATTGTTCCCAAGTTTGTTATTTCTCTTCTGATTTTGGTTACATTGGTTTCATTTGTACAAAAACTTTTTAATTTGATGTAGTCAAAATTATTTATTTCACATTTCGTGACGCTTTCTTTCTTTTTTTTATTAAACCCTTACCTTCTGTCTTAGAATTAATACTAGGTATTGGTTCCAAGGCAGAAGAGTGGTAAGGGATAGGCAATGGGGGTCAAGTGACTTGCCCAGGGTCACACAGCTGGGAAGTGTCTGAGGCCAGATTTGAACCTAGGACCTCCCGTCTCTAGGTCTAGCTCTCAATCCACTGAGCTACCCAGCTGCCCCCCTCGTGACTCTTTCTAAGTATTGCTTAGTTTTAAAATTTTTCCCTTCCCAAAGGTCTGACATGTATACTATTCTGTGTTCACATAATTTACTTATAGTTTCCTTCTTTATGATCAAGTCATTCACCAATTCTGAGATTATCCTGGTGTAGGGTGTGAGATGTTGATCCAAACCTAATCCCTCCCACACTGTCTTCCAATTTTCCCAGCAATTTTTATCAAATATTGGGTTTTTGTCCCCAAAGCTGTGATCTTTGGGCTTGTCATAGACTGTCTTGCTAAAGTCACTTACCCCAAGTCTATTCTACTGATTCTCCTTTCTGTCCCTTAGCCAGTACCAAATTGTTTTGATGACCACTGCTTTATAGTATAGTTTGAGATCTGGTACTGCAAGGCCACCTTCCTTTGTTTTTTTTTTTCATTATGTCCCTGGATATCCTTTATCTTTTATTCTTCCAAATGAACTTTTTATGTTTTTTTCTAATTCAGTAAAAAAGTTTTTTGGAAGTTCGATGGGTATGGCACTAAATAAATAGAAAAGTTTGGGTAGGATGGTCATTTTTATTATGTTAGCTCGTCCTACCCATGAGCAGTTAATGTTTTTCCAATTGCTCAGATCTAGTTTTAGTTGTCTGGAAAGTGTTTTGTAGTTGTGTTCATATATATAGTTCCTGTGTTTGTCTTGGCACATAGATTCCCAAGTATTTATATTGTCTAGGGTGGTTTTAAATGGAATTTCTCTTTCTAATTCCTGCTCTTGAGCTGTATTGGAGATAAATAGAAATGCTGGGGGAAACTGGGTTGCTCAGTGATTTGAGAGCCAGGCCCAGAGACGGGAGGTCCAGGGTTCAAATCTGACCTCAGACACTTCCCAGCTGTGTGACCCTGGACAAGTCACTTAACCCCCACTGCCTAGCCCTTAGCACTCTTCTGCCTTGGAACCAATACCTAGTATTAATTCTAAGACAGAAGGTAAGGGTTTTAAAATGGGGCAGCTGGGTAGCTCAGTGGATTGAGAACCAGCCCTAGAGACAGGACGTCCTAGGTTCAAATCTGGCCTCAGACACTTCCCAGCTGTGTGACCCTGGGCAAGTCACTTGACCCCCATTGCCTAGCCCTTACCACTCTTCTGCCTTGGAGCCAATACACAGTATTGACTCCAAGACGGAAGGTAAGGGTTTTTAAAAACTAAAAAAAAAAAAAGAAATGCTGATGACTTATGTGGGTTTATTTTGTGTCCTGCAAGTTTGCTAAAGTTGTTGATTATTTCCACTAGCTTTTTAGTTGATTCTCTACGATTCTTTAAGTAGACCATCATATCATCTGTAAAGAGTGATAGCTTGATCTCCTCATTGCCAATTTTAATGCCTTCAATTTCTTTTTCTTCTCTACTTGCTACTGCTAATGTCTTCTAGTACAATGTTAAATAATAGTGGTAATAATGGACATCCTTTTTTCACTCCTGATCTTACTGGGAAGGCTTCCCAGTTTATTGCCATTGCAGATGATGTTTGCTGATGGCTTTAGATATATGCTGTTTTTTATTTTTAGGAAAGATCCTTCTATTCCTAAGCTTTTTAGTGTTTTGAATAGGAATGAGTGTTGTATTTTGTCAAAGGCTCTTTCTGCATCTATTGAGATAATCAGGTGATTTTTGTTGGTTTGCTTGTTAATGTGGTTATGTGGATGGTTTTCCTAATATTGAACCATCCTTGCATTCCTGGTATGAATCCTACCTTGTCATAGTGAATAACCCTAGTGATCACTTGCTGGAGCCTTTTTGCTAGTATCCTATTTAAGATTTTTGCATCTATATTCATTAAGGAGTATGGTCTATAGTTTTCTTTCTCTGTTTTTGACTTGCCTGATTTTGGAATCAGTACCATATTTGTGTCATAAAAGGAATTTGCTTTTTTGCTTATTTGCTTATTCTGTCAAATAGTTTGTATTGTATTGGGATTAGTTGTTCTTTGAATGTTTGATAGACTTCATTTGTGAATCCATCTGGACCTGAGGATTTTTTTCTTAAGGAGTTCTTTGATGGCTTGTTCAATTTCTCTTCCTGATAGGAGGTTGTTTAGGTAGTCTATTTCTTCCTATGTTAGTCTAGGCAATTTATATTTTTATAAATATTCATCATATCACATAGATTGCCATATAATTGGACATAATAATGGTTGCTTTAATTTCCTATTCATTAGATGTGAGGTCTCCTTTTTTCCTCTTGGATACTGTCACTTTGGTTTTCTTCTTATCTTTCTTTAATTAGATTGACTAGTACTTTGTCTATTTTATTTGTTTTTTCAAAGTACCAGCTTCTAGTTTTATTTATTAAATCAATAGTTCTTTGACTTTCAATTTTATTAATTTCTCCTTTGATTTTTAGGATCTCTAATTTAGTCTTCATCTGAGGATTTTTAATTTGTTCACTTTCTAGTTTTTTAATTTGTATGTGCAATTCATTGACCCCTGCCCTCCCTAATTTGTTAATATATGAACTAATTTCCCCCTGAGTCCTGCTTTGGCTGAATCCCATAGATTTTTGAAAGGATGTCTCATCATTGTCATTTTCTTCAATGAAATTATTGTTTCTATGATTTGTTCTTTAACTAACCAGTTTTGGGGGATCATATTGTTTAATTTCCAATTAATTTTTTATTTACCTCTCCATGCACCCTTACTAATTATTATTTTCATTGCATTGTGATCTGAGAAGGTTGTAGTTATTATTTCTGCTCTCTTGCACTTGTTTGCAATGTTTGTATGCCCTAATAAATACATGGTCAATTTTTGTGAATGTACCATGTGCTGCTGAAAAGAAGGTATATTCCTTTTTGTCCCTATTTATTTTTCTCCACATATCTACTAACTCTAATTTTTCCAAGATTTCATTCACTTTTCTTACCTCTTTGTTATTTATTTTTTGGTTTGATTTGTCTAGGTCAGATAGAGGAAGATTCAGGTCTCCCACTAGTATAGTTTTTCTATCTCATCCTTGAGGTCCACTAGTTTCTCCTTTAGAAATTTGTATACTATGCCATTTGATGCATACCTGTTGAATACTGATATTTCCTCATTGTCTATACTGCCTTTTATCAGGATGTAATTACCTTCCCTATCTCATTTGACTAGATGTATTTTTACTTTGGCTTTGTCAGATATCATGATTGAGACTCCTACCTTTTTATCAGTTGATGCCCAATAGATTTGGCTTCATCATCTTACTTTTACCCTATGCGTGTCTACCTTCCTTATGTGTGTTTCTTGTAGACAGTATATGTTAGGGTTTTGGTTTCTAATGCACTCTGATATTCACTTGCGTTTTATGAGTTAGTTCATTCCATTCACATTCAGAGTTATGATTATCAGCAGTGTATTTCCCAGCATTTTGTTTCCAATCCTAGTCCTGCCTTTTCTTCTTCCACTATTTTTTCCTTCTGCACCAGTGTTTTGTTTTTAATCAATCCCCCTAATTCCCGCCCTTATTTTACATCCCTTTCTACCCTTCTCCCTTCTTATTCCCCTCTTATTTTCTTTGACAGTCTTTAAACTCTCCTCCCACCCTCTCTCCCTTTTACTGCTTCCCTCCCCACCAATCCATTTGTTACCCTTCTAATTTTCTATATGGCACAAATCAATTCTCTACCCCAATGTATTTGCTTGTTCTTCCCTCTTTGAGTCAATTTCAGTGCACTTAAGAATTGAGTATTTCCTCTCTCCAACCACTTTACCCTTCCAGTGTATTGATGTTCTCCCTCCTCCTGCCATGTGCTTCTTTGTGATATAAATTTACCCGATTTTGTTTCTTTTCCCATTTCTTTTAGTATTAACATCTTTTTTTTAGCACTAGTTGTGTGTATACACACATACACAAACACACACACACATATATATATGTATTAATGCATACAGATATCTACATACATATTTATGTCTTGGCATTTTATCCTCTACAGTTTTTCACTGTTCCCTCTAAGTATAATCCTTCTAACTACCCAGGTGATAATAACAATTTTTAAGAGTTACATATCATTTTAACTTATTAATAACTCTCTTAAAAAAGTGTTTTTCTTTTTTGTTTTGTTTTTCTTTTTTCCCCTCTTTTTTTTTTAAACCCTTACCTTCTGTCTTGGAGTCAATACTGTGTATTAGCTCCAAGGCAGAAGAGTGGTAAGGGCTAGGCAATGGGGGTCAAGTGACTTGCCCAGGGTCACACAGCTGGGAAGTGTCTGAGGCCAGATCTGAACTTAGGACCTCCCATCTCTAGGCCTGGTTCTCAATCCACTGAGCTACCCAGCTGCCCCCTTCCCTCTTTTTTAATTACCTTTTGGATGATTCTCTTGAGTTCTGTGTTTGGGCATCATTTTCTGTTCAGATTTGGTCTGTTCTTTACAAAGGCTTGGAATTCTTCTGTTTTGTTAAATGACCATACTTTCCCCTTTAAGAATATAGTCAGTTTTGCTGGTTTGTTGATTCTTGGTTGTAGACAAAGTTCCCTTGCTTTCTGCAATATCATATTCCATGCCTTTCAGTCCTTCAGTGTAGATACAGTCAGATCCTATGTTATCCTCAGTGTGATTCCATGTTAGCTGAATCTTAGCAGCTTGTAATATTTTTTCCTTGGTCTGATAGTTCTTGAATTTGGCTATAACATTCCTGGGTGTTGTCAGTTGGGGATTAAGTACCCGAAGTGATCTGTGGATTCTTTCAATCTCCACTTTTCCCTCTTGTTCTAGAATATCAGGACAGTTTTCTTGGATAATTTCCTATAGGATGATGTCCAGCCTTTTTCTTTTGTCATGGTCTTCCAATAGACCAATGATTCTTAAGTTGTTTCTCCTGAAACGATTTTCTAAATCTTCTGTTTTGTGAATGAGGTGCTTCATATTTTCCTCAATTTTTTCATTCTTTTGATTTTGTTTTATAGTGTCCTGCTGCCTTGTGAAGTCACTTGCTTCTAATTGTTGTATTCTGGTTTTTAAAGACTGGGTTTCATCCCAGGCTTTTTGGTCATCCTTCTGATCTTTCATCTCCTTTGCCTCATTTTCATGCTGATTAATTTTGGCTTTCAAGACACTGTTTTCTGTTTCCAGATGAATTATCTTGCTTTTTAAGTTCTTTTCCCAGTTGTTTTCAGCCTCTCTTGATTGTATTTTGAATTGTATTTTGAGTTCTTCTTAAGCCTGTATCCAATTTGCTGAAGTTTATTTATTTATTTATTTGCTTGCTGTTCCTTCATCCTTATCTGTTCCATTTTTTGTTGTTGTTCACTGCCTGGATAGAAGTTGTCGATTGTAAATTTTTTCTTTTTCTGTTGTTTGCTCATCTTTACCCCTTCTTTACTTCCTGTAGTTGCCTGCACTTTTGCTCCTCTCATTTTGTGTTGCATCTTTGGTTTTGGGCTTTTCTGTCAGCCTTCCCCTTTGAGCTTAGTCAGCAAATCTCTCAGCCCAGTCTGTGGGGGGAGGGGTGTTGGAGCTAGAGCTTCCCTGCCCTCTGAAAGCTTTGATGAGATTAAGCCCAGATGATTTGCAGAGCTGGATGTGCCCTGAGGCCAAAACCTTGGGAAAGGGGTGGGGTGGGGGGGCAATATGGAGTGTCTCTGCTGCTGCAACTAGGCTGCCTGCTCTGCTCTTCTCCAACTGCTTCCCCACTGCCTGTGTTAGATACTCTGAGCCTGGCACAGCTTTGTCCTCAAGGTACTCCCTCCAGACCAGCACCCTTGTTCGCCCAGAGGTTCCAGCTACTGCTGGAGGCTCAGTGCTCTAGGTGGGGAAGGGGTCCTGGGACCTTCCTTCTTCCTTCCCCTTAAATCTGAGTGTTCTCAAATTCAGGTTTTTGGTGAGCATACCTATTAAGTTGAGTCCAGCAGGAGGGTTCCTTGGCTGTGTCCTGTTGTTAGGTTTGATTTTTAGTCCCCTAGGAGCATTTAATTTGTAATCAGTAAGGAAGGGTTTTCAAAGGTCTGAACTTTCTCTGCCTCTATGCTGCCATCTTGACTTCGCCCCCCATATATGGATGTTCCTTAAGATTTTTGCATTGCATTGATCAGTTTTTATAGCTTCCAAAGTTGTTTGTTTTTACATTGTGGTTTTTGTTCTACACATTGTACTCCTTTTTCTACTCATTCTTTGTTAGCTTATAAAAGTATTCATAACTGTTCATTTTGATAATATTGATATAATAGTATAAATTTCTTTTCTTGTTCTGTTCATTCTCTATCAGTTTATATATCTATATCCGTTCAGAATTGTCTATTTCCTCATTTCGTTTAGCACAATGGTATTTCATTACATTATAGTCTTCACATTTTGCAGATGAGAAAACCAAGACACAGAGAGGTTAAATGATTTGTCCATAGTCATACAAGTAGTAAGCATCAGAGGTTGGATTTGAATCAAAGTCCTCTGATTTCAAAGCTGGTGCTTTTTCTATTGTTACCATGCTATAGTAGAAGATCTCAGTTACCTACCTAAATTGTGTTGTATGGAAAGCATTTTACAAACAAGATAGCACATAAGTGAGAAATTGTCAATATTAGAAATACTTCTGACTACATCTCAGAATCATAGATTTAGAGCTAGAAAAGATCTTAGAATACACTGAATCCAATCCTTCATATTTTACAGATGGAAGAAACTGAGGCTCAGAGGTTCAGTGACTTTTTCACACATATATAAATAGTAAATATCTAAGGAAGGATTTGACCATCTGTACAGTAAACTTTCCACTCTCTCTTCCTTTGCAATTCTTTCTCCTATCAATCCATCAATTATCCTTAGAAAATCTACTCATGTTGGAAACTTTTCTGAAGATCCTTTAATATACTATGAATGTTGGTGCATAATTTAGACTGACCTAGCTTGTATTCCTCATTCTTGCTACATGACTGGCTCAATTTCTTTTCTGTCCATACAAACGTTATCATTTTTCAAATGTAGATTATTATCCCTAATAATAAAATTCTTCAAAGTTGAATGACCATAAGGGGTTCAGGATGCTCCTATTTGTTAGTAACAGGACTGGATGGACTGTGATTTCATTGTATATTCCCAGTGAGGAAATTCTTTCTCTTCATGCTGATTGCAACTGTTATGTAATTTATACTCCTATCATTGAGTGAAGAACTCAAGACAATACCAGCAGTAATATGTGTTACCGGAGGTCAAATTTTCCAGAATCTGAGCCTGGCTTTCCATCAGCTAAACCATTTTGTGAGAGATATTTCTTAATTTAGAACATTTAAAGAATCATTCTTTTCTTGATATTTTTAGTGATTAATATTAGTCAGTAAGCATTTACTAAGCACTACTATGTGCCAGGCACAGAGATAACAACTTATCCATAGATTAGGAAATATATTTATGTGATTGCTGTCATGATATCAAAATACATACCACAATTGAATTTTAGGTTCCATTAACAAACTTGTTCAAAACGTACCACCTTAAAGTAGAATGGAAGCTAGCAAATGTTTTCAAATAAGTGTATCTCCTATAATTTTTTATGAATTTGATTTCAGTGGAATACGGTACTCCATCAGAAATTATAAGAACTGAAAGCTTTCAATTTTTATCAACTATTCTGATTTTGAAGGAATTTTTATTGTCTAAAAAATTCTAGTTAAAGAAGACTTTAAGGATTCAGCTCTTGACTGATATTCTCTCTTATCTCCAAATAGGTCTTGGCCAAAGACATGGATACTTCACACAAAACCATCTAATATGTTATTTGAGTTAATTATTCTATAGCTACTTTCAAACTATAAATTTGGGACTAGTTTAGACTTAATGTCAGGAAGAACTTTCCACTAATTTGGTGTTAAGCTGTTCAGTTATACAACTCTTCTTGGAGTTTTCTTGGCCAGGATAATGAAGTGGCTTGCCATGTCCTTCTGAACTGGATCCTATGGAGCCTTTTTTGTCAGGCAACCAGAGGTTAAGTGATTTGCCCAGGAAGTATCTGAGGCTAGATTTGAACTCAGGTTTTCCTGTATAGCACTATCTCCACTGAGCCATGTAGCTGTCCTTCCTAAGCCTTTTTAATACCTTTTTTGGCTAATGGATTTAAGACTTGTTATTGTAGATAATTTTGTTAAAGTCATGCATACAATGGACCCTAATTTATTAATCTTACTGTGTCTTAAAGGCATGCTCTGAGCAGCAGGGATTGTCACTGGAGGGAACCCTTTTGCCGAAGTCATTTAGCTGAGATGAAACTGAGAGAAAAAGCCTGTTATCTTGAACTAGTTTTCCTGCTCTCTACCCTCATAGTATTGAGTACAACACTCTGGGATCAGTCCTATAATGTTTTTTTAATATCTCGTCTTCTTCTCTCTTAGTGCCCAAGATGTATGCAGTGTGACATCAAGTTTGACTTCATAACCAGAAAGGTAAGGTAGTATTAGGAAACTGAGATATCAGGGAAAGGGAACTCTGAGGGAGTGATGTATTTTTAGTGGAGGATTATTTCACTTGCCCTTAAAATTCTTTAGTGAAGCCTTTGGGCCAAATACTATAGTAGGTAAATTAAGAATATGTCTTGCTGGGTTAGCTCACATTTCAACTATTCAGGGTTATAAGAGTCAATTCTGGATCCTTAGAGTAAAAAGAAGTTATTACAGAATTAACCAGTGCTGGCCCTCTATGTAGGAAAGATATCTTATTTGTCATTCAGTCAATAGGTGCCTCTTATGTGTGAAGCACTGTGCTAAGAGTTGAAGATACAAAGAAAAGAGTTGCTGCTTTCAAGGGGCTCATAGTCTTACATTTTAAATTTCATTTTTTATTTACTTATGGGAGTAAGCATGAAATGCTGTTCTTTTTAAAACAGTATTACCACTTATTTCTTCTTCATTGGGTTCTGCACCTTTTAGCTAAACCTTGAACTTCAAGTAGGTCTTGAGCAAAGGGCTCTATGTTTTGAGGCAGTGGATCTGGATTTGAATACTGGCTTGCTCCTTGCTTAAAGACCTTAAGAGTCTTTTCCTCTTCTTTGATTCTCAGTTTTGTCATCTGTAAAATGAAAATGCTTGAAATCATGTTATATTCAAAATAATAACAAAAGGTATTCATCTGGGTCATCTCTGTAGCCATGAGGGACCAGGAGGCAGAGGTTAGGATTTGGACTAATGGGAAAGAATTACAGAGAGGCAGGTATGGATTCAATACAAGGAAGAATCTTTAGAACTGTCCAATGATGAAAAAGCCTTTTTCATGAAATACTGAGTTCCCTATCACTAGAAGTATTTTGAACAGAGGGAAAACAACCACTTGTCACGATTGTTGTTGAGTGGTTTCCATACAGGGCAGAAGATGGGCTTGACTTTTAAGGTCCCTTCATCTCTGAGGTTTTGTGATTGAAATTGTGAAAGTCATCTACTCTGGATACTGCTTACTACACATAGGAGAGCATACTACATTTTTAAGAGTTTTTGTACAACTTTGGAGCAAGAATGGAACTTAGTGATAATCTATCTAGTCCAGCCCATTCATTATTCATTCCATAGCTGAGAAATCAAAGGCCATTTGAGGGAAATAAATTGTCAGAGGCCATAATGATAGTGAGCAGCAAAGCCAGAACAAAACAAGGACTTAGAATGTCTTGCTTGCCTAAGCATAATTGGTTTGGGGCACTCATTAATTTTAATTTTTATGACTGCCTGACTAGCTTCTTTTATCCCAAGTTTGATTTTTAAGAGGTAGCTTTTATTTTTATATAGCCATTTGGATAGCTGATAACAAGCAGATAAGCATTGATGGTATTTCCAACATTTGGTCCTCAGTGATTTAAATTTTGCTGCCTTTTTCTCTCTCCATTTCCCCCATATTTTCATGCTTTGACTCCCCTCCCCTCCCTAAATATTCCTTGCCAATAACCAAGTTCTTCGGTTCGTTGCCCAGCACCATTGTCGCCGCTGTGGGAAGTGCTTCTGTGATAAATGCTGCAGCAAGAAAGTCCCCTTGCCTCGGATGTGCTTTGTGGACCCTGTACGACAGTGTGCAGAGTGTGTGCTCGTGTCTCAGAAAGAAATGGAGTTTTATGATAAGCAACTCAAGGTGCTTATGAATGGTAAGTCTTATTTGGTGGCTGGTCTGAATGGTTTGAATTCTTAGTCTTATTAAAACAATGACAGTAGTGTCTACAAGTTTTATATATTTCTTTTTCTTATACTTCCTTCTCACATTTTTTTTTATTTCTGTGCTTTTCTAAAAAGCAAAAATTCCCTCTTCAAAAAATCATGTCTTAATTTTATTGCTTTTGCACCTGGAGCAGATTAAAACAAGATCCTATCATAATATTATCTGTTACAAAAGAGTTCTTTTCTTAGATATGTAAAAAATCCTGCCGCCGCCGCCCCCCCCCCCCCCCAATCACCTTTGGCTACAGCAAATACCCCTTGAAACTTGGACTCGGCACTGAGGGCTCCAACTTCTTTCCTCATTTTGAATGAGTCACCAAGTCTCACGGAGTGAGCAGTTATCAGTGAGTTATTATCTACATTGTAGATCCATTTTCTCCTAAATGTGTTTCTCTTCCAGACGTTCTTATTTCTACCTCCATCCTTCTTGTTTCTCAGGTCAGTTCACATCCATGTCATCTTCAGCTTTTCATTCTTCTTTTTATTTCCCTAGAACATCTTAATTATATATGTTTGGCCTCTAGTTCAGGTCCATATCATCTCAGCTATTGAAATAATAGCCTCCTAATTGATTTCCCTGCTTTAATCCATTCTCCATCCATCTGCTAAAGGGATTTTTCTAAAGCCATGATCTGAATGTGCCACTATCCCCCAAAGTAAACTATTGATGCTGTAAGGGGTGAAAATAAGTTAAAGTAGAGAAATGAGAAAAGAGGTCAGAGTTAGAAATCTAGCTCAATGAGCTAGACTATATGCTCCATCCCTGGCTTTACTTGTTTAGGGCTCCAGAAGCTCCAGCCAGAGGGCCTAGGGGTCAATTAAACAAGGGTTTTAGCCATGAGGCCTTCTCTAAGACTAGGGGGACTTCTGGAGGCTAGTACCTTTCAGAAAAAGCCAGGAAAGGAGTCAGTCTTTTTCACTCACCCACATGGTAGTTCTAAATGAAAAATCCAAGAATATTCTGAGGTCCCAAGATGGAGCTCCTTCAAGATCAAATTGAAGGCTAAAGACCTCCTCACAGGAAGTTCTTGCCAGTTTTAAAGACCATTCCTTTTGTCACTTCCTGTGTCTTCCTTGTATTTTATGTGGACCAATTACAGCTAAAGCTTTGCTTAGGACTCCCCAGGGAACAGTCAAAAAAAAAAACAGTCAATGAATCAATTCTGATTCATCACTTCCACGTGGGTCACAGACCTTCCCATACTTAAGGATAAGTGGGGTGTTTACACTTCTGGTGATTAAATCTAAAAATGGGCAGGGGATAATTAATCCCATCTTCACAATGCTAGTGTAATTTTGGGGGGGGGGGGACTCACACTCCTTAGATGGAGAAATGAGGGTTGAAGGCAGAAAGGAAAAGGTTGATGAAAATGGCTTCCCTCACTACTCCCTCCAGGAGTCCCTGAATTACTTGAGGGAGACAAAATGGAGATCTCTCTTCAGTGAAGACTTGCCCCTTGATGGCTGTGCCAGCTCTCAAAGTTGTTGGGGAAGTTTTCTCGACAAGGTCAGGTATGATGGACCTCAATCCAGATATGCGCTGCTTTAGGGTGTTCACAAGCCCCAAGTCTTCTTGAAAACTGGTAATAAGATGAAGTCTGCCAATGGGCTTACTCTCTAGATATAAATAAATATAAATGCCCATCTGACTGCTTGTTAGATTTAATTGTTGATTGGGGCAAAGGGTTGAGGTTAGAGGGGTTCAGGTTGCCCTAAATCTTTCTAAATAAAACTCATTACAGAAGTACAAGGTTTTCTTGTACCCTGGGGAGAGGTAGAAATTTGAGTCCAGTATCTCAATAGTCCATAGAATGAAAGTCTTTGAAAAAAATTAGATTTTCTTGACAGGAACCAAAGATGTTTAAACAGGAATCCTTGATGTTACAATTTCTGTCAGTGACAGAAATCTCCTCAAGTGTCTTGAAAAAGGCCCTGAGAAACAGCTCATTCTTCCATTCTTTTCTTTGTCTCAGCCCTCAAGACCCTCCTCTCCAGGAGAATTTTCCAGAAGTCCTTGTTCAGTTCTCAACTGTTGTTCTTGCCTTATGCAACTTATGTCAATCCTCAACATTCCATTTGTCCCCCAACAGCTCTCTTTCCTACTCCCCATCATTACTCTAGTATCAAATTTCATTGTTATCCTAAGGTTTGTAATTTCTACAATTATTAGTAGAGTAGCATATATATATATATATATATATATATATATATATATATATATATATATATATATATATATATAAAATGTAGCATGGGGAGGTATGTCCCCAAATTTTGTACAGATGGGGCTGCGTGATAAAAAAAAAGTTTGGGAATCAGTGTCCCAGGTCAGAGATTTCAAATAAGCAGCCCATAACACTCCCTAGTATAGCCCAAACCAGATTAAAATGTAATAGGAAATATTTAACAAAATAAATGGAAATTTAATAAAACATAGACAGTGTTAATAGGTGATTTTTCTAAGGCAATATGAACCCACAGGGGTTATGTGTAGTTTAATAGTCTATTTTCTATTTGAGTTTTATACCAGTGTTTAGAGGGGACCTATAAATCAATCATTCCTTTAGTCATGGATGTAGGGGGTGGGGCAGGGTCAAGATGATGGCTTAGGAGCAGCAAAAGCCAAAACTTCTGACTATCCTTCCATACTCATCTTTAAAAAGTTCTTCAAAAAAGACACAAATCTAAACCCAACAAGAAGACAGCCACAGGACTCTCCTGTTGAACACAACTAGAAAGGGCAGATTAACATGGCAGGTCAGCTCAACCAGTCTAATCCAGTATCCCAGCAGGAGAGAGAAGACTGAATGAAGATTAGTCCCTCCAGGGCAGAGCAGCTCAAACACTGTTCCAGGAGACCAACTAAAGTTTGGGGGGGGGGGGGGTTACAGCCCGGGGATAAGTTAAAAAAAAAGACAACAATCGACAGCTTCTACAGGAATAAAGACCAAAGAAAAAAACCAACAGAAGATGATAGAATCTAAGGGACTTTAAGCAAAACCTAAAAAAATCCAGGGAATTAGACTTGGGCTCTGGAAGAGCTCAGAAAGAAAATCAAATAATACAGATTGACAAAAAATGGGAAGAGGAAAACAACAGCTTAAAAAGCAAAATAGGTCATCTGGGTACAGAGGCACATGAATTAAAACAAGAAAATAGTGTCTTGAAAGCCAGAATTGACCAACTAGAAAGTGAAACAAAAAAGTCAACAGATGAAAAGACTGACTTGAAAAGAAGAATGGACTAATTAGAAAATGAGGATCAAAAGGCCATGGAAGAAATTCAGTCTTTAAAAATGAGAATTGGACAGTTAGAAGCTAATGACTTCACAGGACATCAAGAAACAATACAACAAAATCAAAAGAAATGAAAAAATAGAAGAAAATATTAAATACCTCATTGAAAAAAACATCTAACCTGGAAAATAGATCCAAGAGTGACAATTTAAGAATTATTTGGGCTACCCGAAAGTCATGACCAAGAAAAAGGCCTAGATATCATACTACAGGAAATTATCCAAGAAAACTGCCCTGATATTCTTGAACAGGAGGGTAGAATGGATATTGAAAGACTCCACAGATGATCTCCTGCATTAAATCCCCAAATGACAACTCTCAGAAATGATTATAGCCAAGTTCAAGAGCTCCCAGGCCAAAAGAAAATGCTACAAGTAGCTAGAAAAAAAAAGTTTAGATATCATGGGGCCCAAGTCAGGATCACACAGGATCTGGCAGCCTCCACATTAAATGACTGGAAGGTTTAGAAGATGATATTCTGGAAGGCAAGAGAACCAAGAATCAACTACCCAGAAAAACTAACTATAGTCTTTCAGGGGAAAGTATGGTCATTTAATAAAATAGAATATTTCCTTCAGTTATAGAACATTTAGGGACTACCAGGTACAGATGGCAATGTGCTCAAGTACACACACATACATACCCCCCCACACACACACATGCTAATGGTAATATAGAACTAATTGTTCCTTCAAGCTACCTGGGGTGGCCTTTTCCTTTGATCTACATCTGTTGTTTTGGCAGATTCTAATCTCTACTGCCTTGGCACCTGCACCATTTCTCATAGGATGACAGCTCTAGAACTGGAAGGGTCCCAAGGGACCATCTGGTCCAACACCCTTATTTTACATCTGAGGAAACTGAAGCCCAGAGAGGTATCATTTCTTCCTAAGGTCATATAAGGAGTATATAAGGTGGGACTTAAACCAAACTCTTCTGACATCAACAGCTGCTGGTGCATTAAAAGCTATAGCTGTTACATATGACCAAAAATACAACCAAAGAGAGCAATGGGACCTGTGTAAGGATCAAATTCAGCACAACTGGCAAATGATTACGCAAAGATGGGGGAAACCAGCATAGATTCCTTTCATCCGGTCAACAATAGACATAATGAATCAGTAGGAACCCCCTATGTAGGACCACTGCTGTCACAAAATTAAACAATATCAAAGTGACTTGTATCCTAAGTAATGTGCATGCCACTGAAGGTTTTTGTTTTTAAAAACCTTTCCCTTCTGCCTTAGCACCAACAATGAATATGAATTCGAAAGCAGAAAAATGCTGAGGGCTGGGCAGTGGGGAGTTAAGTGGCTTGCCCAGGGTCATACAGCTAGGAAGTGTCTGAAGTCATATTTGAACCCAGGACTTCCATCTCCAGGCCTGGTTCTCCATCTACTGAGCCACCTAGTTGCCCTCACAAAGGTTTAAAAAAAAACCTTTACTATGCACTTAAACTTGGAATAACAACAAAACTAGAGGGAAAAAAAACTATTTACACTGATACACTGTGTCGACAACAGCTGAAGTTGTTGCTTCTACCTTGTTTTCTCTGTTTCCCCAGCAGCAGTTTTTATGTAGATTTTGGACTTTACATAAGGTTTCTCTTTCTGCTATGCCAAGCTTCCTTTGGCTTTTTTTTTTAGATGCTTTCATTGTTGCTGGGATTGCCAGATTTTTTTTTTTAACTTCTAGATCAGATCTGATTTGGAGAATTCTGGAAAGCTAATCTCTAAATAAGGAAGATTTAACTACTACTTGTACATAATCTATACTTTTTGCCAGGGATAGTGAAAATTAGAAACTTCTCTTAATTGTGTGTGGCACCCTCCATGTATATGAACACACACACACCACACACACCAACTCAACTAAAGCTTTTGGGACACCATGTATTATGTATGTATGATTTTGTGTAGTATGTTTTACTTGAATATTCGTGGCTATTCTTTCATTTGAACTTACAAAGTGTCTCTGATGTCCATTACAAAAGCATATTGTGTCAAGGAAGTTTATCCCCTCCCCCTCCTGAGGAATTTTACCTGTCTATCAAACATTTCTGACATACCACAGTTTAACCTGACCACGAGGTCAGGTTACTTATAGGAACTTTGTCTACCCTTCCAATAAACTTTATAAAATATATATCTGGGTAGAAATATTTATTTTAATTCTTACAGTTGGGAACCACTTTGGTTTAAAAAACGAACCTTTATTTTTCTTCCGAGAGAAGTTTTGAGTCCTAGGGAAAGCTTAGAAGCCACTTCAGTTTGCTAGCCTGCTTTCATATGCAAAAGGAATCTTGGCAGAGAGAGGGAACAGGCTGCTGTTTTTCTGGGATTGGATCACATTGGATTGGTGAGGAAAGCTCCTTCCCTGGTGGCATCACCCCCTACCCCACCTTTTTTTTTCCTTTTCTTCCCTTTCAGCTTGAATAGGGGTGAAAGGGCCTTTTTGTCTATACAGAATCGGGTGGGTTTGGGGACTCAACAGGAACTCCTGCTCTTTTATTTTCCACAGCAGACAAGGTCCTGGAGTTCCTTCTTTCAGTCTACTGCAATGCAAGGCAGGGGGAACCCCTTGAACAGATCCTAGGGGTCCTTCCAGGCTGTGGAATAGAGTTAGGGGCTCCCTGGGGCAGCCCCGAAACAGAACCAGGGACCCAGGCAGGGGAGCAGCTCCCTTTTATTAAAGGGCAGG